>NW_027273808.1:0-302414 GCF_040938485.1 Diadema antillarum | reverse complement strand
TGACTCACTTGCAAATGAAGTTTTTTTTTTTTTTTTTTTTTTTTTACAGATGATCTATTTCATTAGTGTGATATGATAAACGAAATGAACATTATCAAACCGTTTGGTAAACTGAGAAAGAGAAAGAGAGTCAGCAAAACATAAATTGATTGATTATATTCTTCTGCATGTATATGAATATGAAACAATAAAAAAATTGATAAAAAATCTGCTTTAATAATAAATTATCGGGAATATGTCCCAGTGATATATAAAGTAAGCATTAAAAAACAAGTCATAATTTCTTTCAGACCTATTTTTGCATTGTTTCAAACTTGGAAAGATATGTTACATAATTTTCATGTGTATACTTTTTATCCCATAAAACATTTGACCACCAAGTATTGCACATAGGCCTATATTAGATATGTATGAACATGGTACGTATGTACATAAAAGGCATAACTGTCACATGCAAGGAATGATACAAACAGACACACATGCACAAACACACACACACACACACTGACACACAAACACACACATACATGCTGGGAATGGCTGACCCCGGCCCACTTCACCCTCGGCAGCAAAGAGACGTAGATTACAAACAGTACTGTATCAGCCTGGGGGATAAAGTGTCACATCGTGAAGAATTACACAGTGTACAGAGCCATTGGTATTCCATGGCTAAATTATCACACTCTAACATCTATTCCTGTAATGCTTGATATATAATCTAGTTCTGAATTGAGCATAAATGACAATAACTTGAAGACATTTTCTCCATGATTTATGCTGAAGCGGTATTCCACACCCCATGAGTTATTACAATACTGCATTCCAAGTTTTCCACCAAAATTTGTGTGAATGGTAATGTGTAAAGGGGAGAGTGTTTATAGATGCACATGGGGCCAAATAAGTTAAATAAATTTATCCTTGACATGTTCAGCAATTTAAAACAATTGTGCAAAATGTACATGCATGCAGTTATGCGACCATGTACTGTAACTTGGTTGCAAAATGTCGTAATCATTCATTTCTATGTACACTTTGCAAGATACTTTATGATTCACCTTGTGCTTAACATATTTCTTGCAAATTGTTAAAATGGAAGGAGTTGGGAAATGTATGCTTTGTATTATTTTGTACCATTTTGTTGAAAGAAAATAAACTTGAATTCAACAGGGGGAGGGAGAGGGGAGTCTAGAAACATTCTTTATAGCGTGACTCTTGTAGAACCACTCTGACCTAGATATGTATGTTACTTGTACATCAACCCAAACCTTCATGAGATATTTAATTTGGTACCATTTTGAATCTCTCTACCATCCCTCCCCCTTCACACCTTCCACTATGCAGGCAAACCCCATGTGCAATACCAGCTAGACAGTGCCATGCAGGACGTCAACGACATGTTTGTACTGCTGGAAGAGGCAGAGCGTAATGCCTGCCGCACCGCCCTCATCGAGGAGAGGAGCAGATTCTGCACCCTGGTGGGCTTCCTCAAACCCGTTGTTGTGAGTATCAGTAGCCATAGCAACGCTGTGAGGTGAGAGTGTTGGAAAGTAACAATGGTGATGATGATGATGATGGTGATGATGGTGATGATGGTGATGGTGGTGATGGTGATGATGGTGATGATGGTGATGGTGATGATGGTGATGATGATGATGATGATGATGATGTTGATGATGATGATGATGATGATGATGATGATGATGGTAATAATGATAATAATTATGATGATAATGATGATGGTTAAAAGAGTGTTGGGAAGTAATGATGATGTTGCTGATGACGATGACGACAACGACGATGATGACGATGATGATGATGATCGTGATGATGATGATGATGATTATTATTTTGATGATGATGAAGATGATGATAATAATTATGGTGATAATGATGATGATTATAATTACAATAATAATAATGATGAAGATGATTATGATGGTAATGATGATAATAATTATGGTGATAATGATGATGGTTATAATTATGATAATGATAATGATAATGATGATGATGATAATAATAATAATGAAATGAAATAATGTTGGTTATGATAGTGGTTTCTGGTAAATTACAAGGTTGATAGTAATGATGATAATGATGATATGATCTCATTTACCCACCGCCAAAGTAATCAGAATCTCATGACTGCATGCCCCGACTCTACTATGTACACAATAATGTCAAATAATTTTATGAAACAAATATTGAAAAGCTTTTTTTTTCTCCAGAAAACAACAAATGATGACAAGAACTTTGTACAAATATAAATCAACTGATGCTGAGGATATGTATAAACGTGCACATAGGCCTACGTAGGGTTGCTTTTGTCGCTTTTCAGTGCAAAGTGAGCTCATATGTGTAGTTACAACCACAGGAATACCGTCCTTGGACTGTTCTGCCTAATTTGTGGTGGAAATATTTTGAATAATTTTTCAGATAGGGTCAAATAAAAGTGGGTTAGTGGTATTTGGAGTGGTCATTGTGTCATTTCCATTGGCATTGCTCTTACTGAGGTTAGACTGTAGAAAGCATAATGGTCTGTTTTTTGTGTTGTTCGAAGGCTTGAAGGTCCATTTTTTCCCAAATCTCTGCCAGTATTCAATAGTTGAAACTCTCAGACTGCCAAATGATGTAGGAAGAACGTGGAACTGTAGGATGTTTCCTAGATATTCATTGAAATTGTTATTTTTAGAACACTGAGCAGTAGGCCTATATTGTGATGTCTATAGGGATTATAGTCAGTTGCACCCCTGGATGGGAATTAATGACATTCCTAATCACTAGCCTGATAAGTTTTTAATCCAATTGCCTCTCACCTGATAGAAACAGTAGTGATTTGCTGCAGTTTAGTTGTGGTTCACATGCTTTATGAAATCAGGGTTTGCACAGGAAGTGAAATTTACAAACACTGGTGCATTCCATTTAAAAAAATTTAACTTTGATAAAGTCAACGCTGTTTCTCATATTGTGGTTTACACATGAGTTAGTCTATCATGAAAAGTACATGTTGTTGTTAGTTAAGGACAAGTGATGTATTGTAGGCCCTAGCTGTAACAACTATTTCTGGCCTTACTATGAGTCCACTGCAAGGATACTGAATTGCACTCAAGCCTAGACAGAATAATCTGTTTGTCCAGAGGAGTTTTATAACATTTTTTTACTTTTAGGACCCTCCTCCGGAGACAAAGGAGGGGATTCCATACACCCCAGACGTACAATGTAGTCTCTGCAGAACATATCCCTGACAACAAGATATAACACAGATCTTTTTGTCGAACCCAAGCCAAGCTTTCTCTGGCAATTTGGCATTTCTTAAAATCTTCCTTTTGATCACCTTATTTGTGTTCTATCAGGAATTGGTAAAGTGTTTCTATATTGTACAGATGTGTTGATTTCACACATTCTTTTATTTTCATCACTCCTTTACCAACTCATTGCAATACTTGTTAATAAGTGTAATGTTCTTGGGAGTACAAGCTTTTTGTTTGATTCTGTTTGGTTTGTCTGTACAAGCTATAGTATGTAAGTTTATGTGACAGTACTGTGTTTGTAAACAAAATTTAAAGGGGGGATCTTGGTGTTACTGGAAGGTGTGACAAGTGTCAAGGTCGTAGGTCGGACTGCGAATCCTTTGATTGTTATATCAGCGTTAGACTTTGATCTGAAAGCTTGAAAGCTAGTTACACTTTCACGTGACATGTAGAAAAACTGGATGGATGAGAGCTAAGTAGGCCAGGCACTCTGCCAAAGGGGGAGGGGGGGGGATGAGATTGTTGGGGTAGGTTAGAAATGGGTGGATGGGCTCCCCTTGGCAGACTCGAGGCCAGTCCCTGAAAGGGGGTGGGGGGGGGGGGGGGGGAGGGGAGCGTCTAGGAGAGAAGATGCATGAAATCGGCCATCAATTCAATTTAGTGGAAAGACCAGTTGGCATGCTAAGAGGCTTAGGATGAGACAGACAGTAAACAACCTGCCAAAGGAGCTGTGTGATTGTTAGTGTGGGGATAGACAATCAGGTGTGTGCGGCATTTAAAGCCCCATTTTAATAAACAAGTTTGCTAAAAATGGAAATTAGGGCAATTGAATATGCAACCCAGATGATGTAATTTCTTGGCCTGTCCTGCCAGTATAGCATCAGATCTACCAAGGTGTCAGAATTGAGGGGCCATTAGAGCTTGCCAGTACAGACACAAGCAGAGACAGTTCTATTATGCCAACTTTATGAAGAGAATTTAAAGTAATTGTGATATATGGATATATGACAGACAGTGCTGCCTGTAAAGAATGGACAGTGGTGTAACATAGCACATTTTTGATGACCCGTGACATGATAAAACCCTCCTGGCTTCTCTTGAAAGGTTCTGTCTTGAAACAGCGTGCCTATGGTTCTGGCTTTTCAGCTACAACCTTGGAGCAAAAAATCGGAGAATGTACAGTGCAGTCACCCAAGACCTTGAAATCCTCACGTAACTCTTATTCTGTTATAAATGTAACGAGCGGTGCACATGTTTGAAATTGTTGGCTAGATTATGCAGATGTTATACATTCACTGCATGTCAGAAATGTCACAAGATTGGCTGAGAAAACAAATCCACAACTCTTGAAGATTTTTTTTTTTTTTCGTTCAGCTTTCCTCATGTGTAAAGGAATTATCTTACAATGATGACAGCTTGTTATTATCTTTATCGTTTCCTAACTTTCTATTATCATTTGTTCTTTCTGCACCTGTCAGTACAAGATGCTAGATATTTGCTGATAACTGAATACTGTCCAAGCACAGTCAACCTTGCCCAAGTCGAATACAAAGGAACTTAAGAAAATCCTCTGACTTCAGTGAAATTTGACTTCCACAATATGATTAATACATGTTTATAGCAATCCAGAAACATTTTTTCTTTGATTTGAACAATTTTTCGACTCGTGTGGGGTCAACTTAGGCGAGTTTTTACTGTATGTTCAGGCAGACTTGATAACATCAGACGTACAGAGCGTTACAAAATGTTAGAATGCTCTTCCTAATCTGCATTGGCTGTTTGCTTTTATTATTAGCATGCTTTAATGTATTTGTCTGCTCATAAAGACAGTTAGTAGCCTCTGCTGAGTAGTCTTGGAAAAGGGTTTGAACTGCGATGACTCTGTTCAACCTCCAAGTTGTAACTTCCAGAAACATGTACACACGTATGTGACTACTTGACCTTGCTCATGAAAATGAACGCACAGCATTTCCCGTTTCAACACCAGCATCGAATACTTGACTCACATATAGGCACATAGGCACTCACACCCCAGGCCTTGGGTGAGGAGTTTCATCATGGTGTAAAATGGGATAACCAAAATCAATTTTATTGCATGTGTCGGCGCAACAAACATTGCGAGAGGCCAGTTATCGCAAGGGTTAAAAAAAAAAGTAGATAAGTAAAATCAAGATGGCAGTTGGGATTACCATAACGATTGTTTAGTGACCACACACAAGATTAATCAGTTTGTGAATGGCATTGCAAAAATCGATATTTACAAACCAATGTGTGTGTGTGTGTGTATGTATGTGAACATGCCTGTTTCTTAGGTGTGTGTTTTTTTGCTTCCTGCATTGTTTGTTTGTTTGTTTGTTTTTCAAATTCCTCTCCTTTCTGTCCACCCTTACCCCCTCTATGTTCATTTGGGCATTTGTAATTAATGTTACCCCCTTTTTAATTTTATATTATTTCCTTGTTTTTCAGGAGGATGAAATCTCCATGTTGACCGAGGTGACCCACCTGCAGACAGTGCTGGAGGACTTGAATGTCCAAAGCCAGGACCCCCACACCCTCCCTCCAGCCAGCGAGCAGGTCATTTCAAACATCAAGGGGCAGGATGTGCCGTGGTCATATGTAAGTTGGTCATGTGTTAGTCAGTCGTGTGAACTCATGCCTGGCAATGTGACGTTGTTTGTGAATAGATGCAGAGCTGCCAAGTCTCCTTGATTCTGCAGGATTCTCCCTGGAAATGTCAAAATCTGTTCATGTGTGAATAAGAGAATATTAAAATCTCCCTGATTTGGAAATTAGTTTTGCCCATTGAAATGCATGTGACACGCAGATATCTCCCTGATTGATGTGTGGAGTCTCCCTGATATGGATGTGGGAATGTTGGCAGACCTGTAGATGTATGTTTACTTGCTAGTTGTGTGTTCATTGTGCTGCACTAGTGTTTCTTGTTTGTGTGTATGTATGTCAAGAATTGTGTGTATGTCTGTCAAGAATTGAATGCACATAGAAGCAGACATAGCGGTATTTGCTCATCTATGTTGCAAGCATGGCAGTTTAAGCACTGACATGGGGGAGAGATTGAAAATATATTTTGAAAAAAAAAAATGTTGTTACTGCATTCTTTCTGTGACTTTTTATACCCCCACCCACACATAGTGTGTAGGGGGGGTATATAGGAATCACTCTGAGGTCGGGTGGCCGGTCGGTCGGTCGGTCGGTCGGTCGGTCGGTCGGGCGGGCGGGCGGTCGGGCGGTCGGGCGGTCGGTCCGTTGCAAAATCTTGTGGATCGAACTCCTCTCTCATTTTTTGAGCAATTGACCCCAAATTTGGCATGTGTGACCACTATCAAAGGCAGATGTGCAAGACACCTTTTTCGTTAGTATCGTGTAATGCGTTGCCATGGCAACGGCATATTTTCATAAAAACTTGTGGATCGAACTTCTCTCTCATTTTTTAACCAATTTACCCCAAATTTAGCATGTGTGACCGCTATCTAAGGAAGATGTGCAAGACACCTTTTTCGTTAGTATTGCACAATGGGTTGCCATGGCAACGGCAAATTTTAAAGAAATCTTGCAAAATTTTGTGGATCGAACTCCTCTGTCATTTTTTGAGCAATTGACCTCAAATTTGGCATGTGTGACCGCTATCAAAGGTAGATGTGCAAGACACCTTTTTCGTTAATATCGCATAATGCATTGCCATGGCAACGGCAAATTTTCCTAAAATCTTGTGGATCGAACAACTTTCTCATTTTTTGAGCAATTAATTTCAAATTTGGCATGTGTGACTGCTACCACAGGCCGATGTGCAAGACACCTTTTTCATTAGTATTTCATACTGCGTTGCCATGGCAACGGCAGATTTTCATAAAAATCTTACAAAATGTTGTGGATCGAACTACTCTCTCAGTTTTGTGACAATTCAGTTTGAATTTGGGATATGTGATCAATGTACTATATAGTTGTGCCAAAACATCTTTGGTGTGTGTGTTAAAAAATCTGTTACCATGGCAACGGCAGTTTTTTTTTTAAACCAATCATACTAAAATGTGTAGATAAATCTCACTCCTTCATTTTTAAGTATATGGCTCGAAAATTGGCACATGTGACCACTGTGGTACGTAGATGTGCGTACTTACTCTTTCGTCATTGGTGATCAATGTGTTGCCATGGTAACGGCATAGTTTGAATGAAAATCAAATGAAAATATTGTGGATTCAGATAACTCCCTCAATCTTTGAGCATTTGGCTTGAAATTTGGCACATGTGACCACTATAGTATATGGATGTGTAAACTTAATCATTCGTCAGTGATGAACAATGCGTTGCCATGGTAACGAGTTTTTTAACCGAAAAGCTTACAGAAATATTGTAGATTCGGCTAACTCCCGTAGTCTGTGAGCATTTAGCTTGAAATTTGGCACACATAACCACTGTGGTACGTAGATGTGTAAACTTAATCTTTCGTCAGTGGTGATCAGTGTGTTGCCATGGTAACGGCATATTTTGAATGAAAATCATACAAAAATATTGTGGATTCAGTTAACTCCCTCAGTCTTGAATCGTTTGACTTGAAATTTGGCACATGTGACCACTGTAGTGTATAGATGTGTAAACTTGATCTTTCGTCAATGGTGAACAATGTGTTGCCATGGTAACAGCATCTTTTCACTAAAAATGCATACAAAAATATTGTGGATTCAGGTAACTACCTCAGTCTTTGAGCATTTAGCTTGAAATTTGGCACATGTGACCACTATAGTACGTAGATGTTCAAACTTAACCATTTGTTAATGTTGATCAATGCGTTTCCATGGTAACAGCATATTTTGAATGAAAATCATACAAAAATATTGTGGATTCAGGTAACTCCCTCAGTCTTTGAGCATTTGGCTTGAAATTTGGCACATGTGACCACTATAGCATATAGATGTGCAAACTTAATCTTTCGTCAGTGGTGAACAATGTGTTGCCATGGTAACAGCATCTTTTCACTAAAATACGTACAAAAATATTGTGGATTCAGGTAATTACCTCAGTCTTTGAGCATTTAGCTTGAAATTTGACACATGTGACCACTATAGTACGTAGATGTTCAAACTTAACCATTTGTTAATGTTGATCAATGCGTTTCCATGGTAACAGCATATTTTGAATGAAAATCATACAAAAATATTGTGGATTCAGGTAACTCCCTCAGTCTTTGAGCATTTGGCTTGAAATTTGGCACATGCAACCACTATAGTACAGAGATATGCAAACTTCGTATTTCATCATTGTGGAACAATGTGTTGCCATGGTAACAGTGCATTTTGAATGAAAATCATGCAAACATTTTGATTCTCCTAACTCTCTGTGTTATAGCATTTTGGCTTCAAATTTGGCATATGTTACCTCTACATTACGTAGATGTGCAAAAAATCTTTTGTCAGTGTTGAAAATGTGTTGCCATGGTAACAATATATTTTGAATGAAAATGATACACTGGTATTGTGAATTCAACTAAGCCCCTCAGCCTTTTATCATTTGGCTTGAAATTGCACATGTAATGGCTATTGTGCAAACTTCATTTTTTCTTAATGTCCAACATTGTGTTGCCATGATAACACACAATTTTTAATGAAAACCATACAAATTGTCAGTTTATTTATCTTGCTCACTCAGTTTTTGAGCACTTGACTTGAGATGTGGGACATAAATATGACTAACAGTGAGCAATACATTTATTCACTTTTGAACAGTGCATTGCCATGGTAACATTTTTTGCTATTAAAAAATTAAAAAGAAATTAGTCCTGGTTGAGCTAATTCCCTCAGTTGTGGGTGGGGGTATATTAATCACAATGAGTGATAGTTCTAGTTTAAATCGATATGTCAGTTTAGGAATCTTATTCATGGTTTGTCATTATGATCATATCATTAGTGAGTTTGGTCATGATATTTGCCATATTTAAAAAGGGAGTATGGAGATTGATTACCAAACTTGCCCAAATTGTATGTTATTATGTAATGTGTAGTCTTACTCAATTACTGTCCATATCAAATGCTGCAATGAAAGAATGAGATGATTTTAAGCAAGTGCCTTAATGAATTCATCCCTCATCTTTCCCCACTTGGTAGACACCCCCAAGTTCCCCGACGCCCTCCAACGAGTCCCGCAAGTCCAGCATGTGCAGCTTGAGCAGCATCAACAGCTCTGACTCGCGCTCCAGCGGTTCCATGGCCTCTGCCCACTCCAACCACTCCCACCCCAGCGTGGGCGGGCCAGGCGGGTCGGCCCTCCACCACAACTACCACCGGCACCGCAGCCTGTCGCAGCCCGGCAACCCGGCCTGCCGCCTCTCCAGCGTCTCCTCCCAGGACTCTGGCTTCACCTCCCAGGACACCCTCTTCACCCGGTCGGGCTCGCCTCCCACGGGCACGACCACGTCGAGTTCGACATCAACGTCGACATCGACCACGGCCGTCCCTCAGCAGCAGCAGCAGCAGCAGGGACAGGGCGATGATGAGGAAGACGGCGAGGAGGACGAGACGTTGGCCTACAGCCTCATGCTGCAGATGGCAAATGAGTATGCACATCAGGTAAATTGGGATTCACTCATCTGTTTGCAACCACATCGCGATGTACATTCATTTGAAGCCAGTAGTCCCGTGTCTTTGGCATATTCTTAGGCAGTATATCAATAAGTCAACAAGTTTTTTTATTTTTTTTTGGGGGGGGGGCACGTTGGTGAAATCACATACTCCAGGATTCTGGATTAGTCGGTGATAAGTAGTAGTGATCTAGGATTCTCCTCTCGAATAATGATTACATGATTAATAGTTATGAAGTTAAACTTCAGTTAGTACAGATTGGAGTAATGTGGACTTAAAACCTGTCTTGCAAACACCACATCCTTAATGAAAAAAAAAAAAAATCCATATCTATATTCACAGGTAATCAGAGTCTTTGAGGAAATTTTACTGCATACAAAAAGAGAAATGTTGACAGATGCAGCAGTAAATATGAAGCTGCAACTCTTGTTACCAGAGATGGTGACAAAAGAGATACTGTAAGCAGGAGATGAATGAAAGAGGAGATAAACTCCATTGTTCCTTGTTTAAATGTTTGACGTAGTACTCATTGATTTGTGACAGAGGCTCTGGATAAGAAATGCACGTATTTGATATTCACCTTGATGAAAATGTCTCTTTGTCAATCTTCGGTATGCTCTATTTGCCCACTGTCAGTTGCCCTCTTTATAGCATTGTGACGTTGTTACACTTGAGAGGATTGGCCGAGTAATTAGAGGGTCAAGCTATAGAAGAAATTAACTGAGTGCATGCGAGATCCAGTTACAAGTCACAGGACTGCATGTAGGCATGTAAAGGGTTAACGAGCTATGACACTCCCGTTTTCCCCCCTGATCGTCGTGCAGCATGGCAGACGGTCTTCCAGCGATCAGTCATCCAGTGAGTGCAGCACCCCGTCCTCTTCCCCCTCACCAGCCTACCCCGCCCCTCCATCAGCCCAGATGGCGCCCACTCCGCCCTGGTTGGATAACACCTCCACCACGCCCACTCCCAGCACCTTTGCCGCTCCCCGCAAGCCCAAGGCCGTGCCCACGCCCATGGTGTCCTTCAGCAAAGCTGGGCCAGGTGGGGAGGGACGGCCGCTGCCGGCCAAGACAGGAGGAAAGGGCAGGCAGGTCATGCCAGACTTCAACCAGCCCCAGCCTAACCAGAGTGAGTATCATCCACCAGGGCTCTGCCCACTTACATACAGCACAAAATCTCTATAAAAGGAGCAGTGAGGAAATGACTTTAGAAAGTATGGTATTTCCCCACACTACTGAGTGCCGAAGTGACGATGGCACAGTCTTTTGTTCTAGCTTGGGTTGGAACCCGGTGTACGCATACTTACCCCGCGTTCACATTGGTCCCCGCGACGCGGGGACAGCCACAAGAGATCTTATCTTTTTTACGACTGACCGTTCACATTGGTATCTCATCTGTCCCTGAGTTGTGGGGGCATTTTGGGGCTTGGAGCGAGCTCTGCCACTTGAATCCAGGCATAGTGCATGCGCACATTTGATGACCACAGCTGGACGCTATCAATTAAGCCCCAAGGTCACTCTCCCCTCCAAATCTTGTCCCCCGTACCCGACTTGCTTCGCGGGGACGAGGGGACAAGTCCTAGTGAGCGTTCACATTATGGTTTTTGAGGAGAAAGTCCCGCGGCGTGGGGCTTTCCCCGCATCGCGGGGACTAATGTGAACATGGGGTTATAGACACTCGGCCAGGTAAGGTTATTTAGAACCTGTATCCATGGCGATAAATCGCTATGACATCACACTTTGATATTGTATTGCTAAATACCTGAAGGATATTTAGGCGTTAGTAATCACCCTGGCCCTCTCTTTATTCTGTACTTCACACTCTACCGAGGTCAATGCCCGTGACCTTGATTATAACATGATTTAAACTTTGAGACGAAAATGTTTTATTGGCGCTTTGTTGATAGAGATAATTTGATACTGTGGTCTTTCTTCTTTCTTAGTGTAAGCTTGCTGCAATACATCGTGATGAATACCAAGCACGAACTTTCCAGATTGTTGATAGGACCATCAACACAAAGTAACAAAATCAAAGATTACTTGACTGGGGAAAAATATGATTACAGTATAGCAGCTCATATTTGACTGCGTATGCTGTGATGGACAATATAATAGTAGAAGATGACCAATAGTAAGTTGGTGGTTCAGGCATTGACCAGGCCAACTTCAGCATGCCTCCATGAGAATGATGTTTGGTTGTGGTCTGTAGAAGGGCACTGGAAATTGCAGGAAGAAAACAAGAACAGTAGCCTGTCTTTTGGCCTCCCCTTTCCCCACTTCCCTCAAAGTGGCAAGATAAGGGTGTCTCCAACTATTTTTATATATTTTGTTTCCATATGAGGCCCAGTGATGATGATTGCATAAGACAGCAGTCATATCAAGGAATTGTATACAGCAGGACATTTTAGTATGTTGACATTGCAAAATGTAACAATATCTTTGGTGTTTGCTTTTTTTAAACATCTCACAAATGAGGGAGGGCAAGCATAGGAAAATGACATATGAGGATGTATTGCTGTGACTCTCTTGAGAAGGCAAAGCATTTACATTTTTTTTTCTTGTGCTTATTATATTATCAACAATTCCAATTCCAATTCTGTCACGTTTTCCCTTCACCATACAGTTGTGCCTCAGCCGGTGGTGTCCTCCAATGGCTCTGACCCTCAGTCCCTGAAGCAGCGGTGCGCTACGCTCCCTTCCAGGAGAGCCTCACAGGTGAGTCGTGCCATTATTTCTTCCCCTCACACATGTACAGTCTGACCTCTCCTATCCGGACATGTCGGGACCGGTGCTCATCTGGATAAGGGATTTGGCTGGATATAGGAGACTTACTGTTTAATACACACAGCTGCCTACCCAATGGTAGCTACATGCGCATGTATTAGTTTTGCGTGAACATGTCACGTCCTCTTCAGCTGGTCTGCTTTCAGAATTTTCTGATAATTTGCTCAATGAACGTTCGCCTGTACCATGTCCTTATTTACCGAAAAATTTTCTGTCATTGATCTTGCTGTGATTTGGGGGTAGTGAATGTATGAAAGCTTCCTGCTTTAATAATAATGATGAATATTTGACTGAGGAGGACAGTGATGATAATGATACTACAGAGAAGGAAGAGGTGCCCCCAATGAATACAGTGATTATACAAAGACAATTTCATAGACAAATAGGATGAAGGTAGCTTTGGCCGTGACGGTAGGTCTTGGAAGTTTTTGAAGAGCTTGATGATGATGGAGGAGATTCTTTTCATCACCTTGTCCTATGTTGTTCTCTTTCCAACGTATTGTATGATCCTTTTGTAGGGATCCGCCCCTCTGGCCCTGGAGACAGCTCTCTCCCGGGGTGAGAAGCCGGACCAGGAACCAATCTACGCCACTCCAGGCCCGTCCCGAGCCAAGCCCTCGAAGCTGGAAGTAGCCCCCAACATGACCCCGATGAGCCAGAGGTCAGCAGGGTCCAGCGGATATGGCACGCAGACCAGCTCACCGAATACTTCAAGTGACACCGTCAATTCATCAGGTAGATACTTGCTCTTCTACCTCCATGTTGATGTAGGGTTGCTCTATTTGATTACTGCTGAGTGGGAGAGAAAACCTGAAGTGTGCATGACTGAGGTTTATCAGCGATTTTCATGTTGGCCATCAGTGAAATGGTTCTCATTTCTCAATAGTTCTTAGATACATGCTATCTGATAATATTGTACTTGCTGTTTATTTGATTTTTTTTTGTAGTAAATGACATAAGGTTGAATGTTTCCCATCTCATTGTATCTCTGCAGAATATGACCCATACTCCCTTTGTGATACAAACGTCAACTATCCTGACATCAACAAGTCTGCAACACTGCCCCGCCACTTCAACCCTGCATCCCTCTTCCAGGCTGTCTCCACGGCAACGTCATCGACCCCATCACCAACGCCTTCCTCCTCCTCCACATCTTCCTCATCCTCCACCTCTCAGACCCAGATGCACCGTCGGCACTCCTCCATAGGTGCTATCATAACGCCTTACAACGAGACATCCATGCAAGGCACCATGCGGCGCAAGAAACCGCCACCACCAATACGGAGGACACCTTCTGGCAGCTCCCTAGCATACAGCCTGACCGAGTCTGGTGGCACACCAACCTACGATGCCTCTGGTAAATTTAAGCTGCCACCAACCGTGCCAAAGGTACCTGTGTCTGCCGGCCAAGAGAACCCTCAGAAGGTGAGTCGGAGCCAGAGTCTGAGGATGTCCAGTGATGATGGCATGGTGCAGGCCATGAACAGGGTCGCCATCAGGGAGCTGGATGCCAAATTGGCCGAACGCCGCAACTCTCCACGAACACCACCAGCTGATGCCATGAGCAAACCGCCCAATTACACCAACGGTACTACAAATCCTGACATGGTTGATGGGCAACCCATGTACAACACGATGTCGCCAGGTTCCAGGCATAGCATAGCACATCCTCCAACATCATATCAACAACAGATGTATCCATCACAGCAACTGCTTCAAAGTCAAGCAACTCCCCAGTATCATGGACAGCAGCAACAGCAACAACAGTATCAACAGCAACCTCCCCCAACACAGCCTAAGCCACAGCAAATGCAATACCCACAACAGTCACAATACTCACAGCAGCAGCAGCAGCAAGTACAACAAATGCAACAGGTACCATCACAACATTACTTGCAGTACCAGCAACAGTACCAGCAATACCATCAACAGCAGCAGCACCAGCATCAGCCAGCTTCACAGCCTCAATACCAGCAGCAACAACAGAACCACTATCAGCAACTTCCACCACAAGTACCACAGCAGCAGCAGCAGCATCAACAAGCTAGCAACCAGATGGGATACATGTACCCGACACCAGATGGCATGGCATGTATACCACAACCCCCTGCACACAACCCTCCCACTCCCCCTGCCCAGGGAAGCCCCCTGCCCCTACCCCCAGCCTCCTTGCTAAGCAGCCAGACTCCTCCTCCTGCTGCTGCTGCTCCTGTGGCAGCCCAGCCTGCTTCGGACAGCGAGTCCGAAGAAGAGGAGACGGGCATCGGAGTTATGGCGGAGATCCGTCGCGGAGTTAAGCTCCGAAAAACTCTGCAGACCAGCGATCGGTCAGCTCCGAGGCTCACCTCCCCTTGAGGATGGCGAGATGGAGAAGAACCTTATGACCGTAATCCAATTTTGGTGTCCAGGCTGATACCTTTTCTTAGTGCTGGACATTGTCCGTGCCAGCAGAGCAACCCGTGGCTTTTGCAAGTGCAGGTCCAACCATTTTTGTTGACAGATTGCATCAAGAGTTACGATTTGTGACATTTGAGGAGCTCATGGTAGTAATTCATGACTTTGTAAGCGGTTACAGCCCCAAGACCAGACACTAGCAGAAAATATTTTGCATGTGTTTCAATCAATGCATTTGTCATTGACCAAGAATTCCCACATGAGATAATGCTTGCATTTGAACAGAGGCAAGGAATGAGAAAAGGAGAAATACCACATGATTTGAGCTCATGTGCAGAATCTGCCTATTAAGCTATCTGTATGTCTTCACCATGTCCAATTGTAGAGGGTCCTCAAACTCTACAGGAGAAGTATATGTACTACTGCTACTACTGCATACATCTTAACCCACAGGAATTATTGTACGCGCTTGTACATCTGTGTGTGAAATAACTGTCTATTTACCCTTTAATGTATGGGTGGAGGAATTGTAATGTAACATTGTTCAAAGAAGTGAAAAGTGCATACATATGTCCTCCTCTGCCCTGTAATTGTCATATCCTCACACTACTCGGCAAATTTAATGTTATTCCTGTAAACCAACAAACCTACCACCTGCTCTGCAGCTATGTTGTAAGCTGCCAAGAGTACATTTTTATTTTGTATTTCAGCTCCCGCAAGTCTTAAAACTGCTCCATTTCTTTCTTCCTTATTTTTGTTGTTATATATCCTAGGTATCCAACTCGTTTCAAACCAGTAAATCAGGGAATTCGTATGGTGCATTACATCCTATATCAGTTTGCACAAGCATCTCCGCCTAAGCAGGTCTCTGTACAGTACAAAGTGTCTTCATTCAGTAGAATGATTGTGCTTGGTTCCAGGATTTGGTGCATCTCAGTATGTTTGGTTCTTTGTTATTTTTTTGTTCTCCCCATCTGAAATACTTTTTGTATATTTTTTTTTTTGCCATTCAGGCTCTTGACCAAGGTGGGTGTATATGTATACATACATATATATATATATATATATATATATATATATATATATATATATATATATATATATATATATATATATATATATATATATATACACTCCTTAAACAGCTGCATATCTCCCATAAACTGTGGTGCTGTAAGTTATCTCATTGACTTTTCAGAGAGAGGGAGAACTTCATTCAGAAGCTGCAGCAAGCAAGCCTTTCCCAGAGATTTTGATTTCTTTCCATAAGTCTTACAATTTCTGGAGTGTATTGATGTTTGTACTGTTGGTGGTGCACCTTAACAAACTCTTCTTTCACAGGTTGATGCAATGACATCACAGGTGCCCTGCTGCGCAGCCAAAACAAAAGAAGAAGAAGAAGAAGAAAAAAAAAGTCCCATTTTCAAAAATGTGAGATTGCATCCTTGACCTGGAGTGCCGGTTGATGAAATTCTAGTTTGTTTTCATGCATTTTTAATATTCATGGCTGACTGTTAAATTAACTTGAATTATTTCTGTAGTTAGGCCGTATACATGTACCATTCTCTCCATACCAGTGTGACACCTTACAGTAACGTACAAGAGGGAACTTGACAGTG
The DNA here is from genome assembly GCF_040938485.1 of Diadema antillarum. Taxonomy (NCBI): domain Eukaryota; kingdom Metazoa; phylum Echinodermata; class Echinoidea; order Diadematoida; family Diadematidae; genus Diadema; species Diadema antillarum. Next base: position 285,774 of record NW_027273808.1, on the reverse strand, counting down.
TTGTATACAGATGTCAAGTCTTTGTGTTTTCTAGTTTTTTTTTTGCAAATATTGACATTGAAATAGGACTTTGCAGCGAATTTGCTGGGTGTCGTAATGATCCTGAGAAGTACATCAAAGAATATGAAGTGTTTGCTCAACATGTATAGATAAATGGTGCTTTCCGTGGGGGTTTACTTTTTTGTTGTTGTATTTAGTCATAGGGAAATTGGTCAATCTGTGATAACTGTCGCCACATGTTTCTGAGCTCCAGGAATCAAATAGATTGAAAAAAAAAAAAAAAGGCTGTGAATACGCAACATCCTGGTATAGCATCTCATGCATTCGACAAGACAGTTTATGAGTATGTGCCTAAAGACAGGAGCCTGTTGGTTGCCTGAAATATTAGTGTGAGTAGGCAACATTTTTTTCTGCAGATGATTACAGAAAAAAAAACCACCCACACACACACACAGATACTTTTGTGGTCCTCTAGTGCAATTTCTTGAAAAGATTCTGAATGGTATGGACATAGTAATCTGTTCTAGGTTGGTGTTTAGTATAGTCTTTAGCATAAGTTCTGTTTTTATGGTGTTCAAAAAAGTGACAGCATTGCACTGCTTCATATTGTTGATGATTTGAAATGTCAAGTACAATTTAAGCTTAGCAAGCCATCCAAGGGGAAAAAAAAACGCCAAAGAGTTTTGAGTAGATAATAGATTTTCTACACAGGGAACTCTTTACAGTATGGAAAAAAAAAATGACATAAAGCAAAATGATGTAATTAGAATTGCTTGCAACATATGGATTTCCATACCACCATTGCTGTCACTAATCATATTACAGTCATATTACAACATTTGTATGGGAAGTTTGTGAGGTAAGATTTTCAAGATACAAACAATGCAATATTCATTCATTCTTGTTTAGATTTTTAATATATGCTCTCATATCTCTCTTTCTCTCTCTATGAAAAGTAAAACTGTAGAAGAAACGATTTGTATTAGTCGAGGTTTAATCTTTAAGAGAATGTTATCACTTTCTTAAAGTTGAATTATATCGAGTGCAAGTTGGATCTGACGAGGAAGGTATTAAGAATTTTTGATAATGCATTTGTGTCTGTTTGTGTGTATGTGTGTGGGTATGGAAATACACATAGATTAACAAACTGCTGTAGAGGAGAGACATTGGCTTGTGGCTTTCAAACTGCACAGCTTATGACTTAGTGCAATCCAAGACTGCATTGTGGAGCGCATTGTTCAGATTTTAGAGGAAGTGTTTCACGAGAATGGTTATGACAGATGTAAATATCTCTTGAGGTGTGTTTTCTTTTGAGATGCAAAGGTCAATTGGATAAACATCATTTGTTTATTGGCAGAGGCGAATCATGGAAATTGTTGATAAGAAAGGAAGGGTATGGGGACTGTTATTTGTTATGATTCTATGTGTGGTGAAAGAGAAGGGAGGTTAGAAGCAGGATCTGCATGATGGCAGAGGTATGTAATATTGCCAAGAGTCTTGCAACAGGTGGCTTTGATGTAACTGGGACATATTACTTCAGCTCAAAGTGAGTGGCGGCACTAAATTATCCTGTGCAGCCGCATTGTGGAAGCCGGAAATTTGTGACCAACTTTCTAACTGTCAGTCGGTGAAGTTTCTCTTCGTCTTCATGATGTAGCTGCAAAGAGTTCTCTTGTTTGATATTTGGAAGGCAGGCCGCCAGTACAAAGAAACAAAACCTGTAAAGACGCATGTTTTTTCTTTTAGAAGTCATTGCCGAAGATACAAGTATTTGCAATATCAAAATGCATCTGACTGCAATGGCGATGTTACTTTCATGTAGAATTAAAAAAGATTTTAATCTATGAGTTAAAATAGAGCTGTTTGAGCCATAAACCAATAATCAAGCTGTGACGTCAGTGGTTTGTAACTGAAGAGTGATATTGTGCACCCGATGGGATATATCGCATATCCAATTTTTGCTTCCTGTATCTACAGTCTTACTGTTGTGTCACACATTTTTATTCAAATGGGCATTTGACAATACTATGTCCCTCTCTGTCAAGTTTGTATGGCAGGAAATGGATTCTCTCAGATCTCTCAATGTAGTGGTGATTATTATTCTCCCCCCTCCCTCAGAAAACCTATGTAGTTTTCTATTTCTTCCCATTTTGTGGGTATATATCAGTAACACAGCTGAATTATAGTAATAGTTTGGGTGGGTAGGTATTTTGTAAGCCCAGTACATATATCTCAGACAACCCTTCTCTGAGTTGGCATGATTCATTCATCTGCAAATATTTAAAAAAAACCCTGAAGATGTCCTCTAAAATCTAGCATATCAGATTAAAATCAAACCTGTATTTTCACATAGGTATACTACCCCTCATTTGCCATAATTTCCTAATAGACGATTAACAAGGAAAAAAGCGTAACCTTTACTTACTAAACTTGTGTCTCTGTCCGTATGTGTCGTGTCACTCAAGGCAGCTAGTTCTTACGCCGGCTTTCCTGTAAGCCAGCACCTTTCAAACTTTGCCCGCTAATACTGCATTGAGAATTAGAATTTTGTGTTGATTGGAGCAGTGAGGAATTACGAGGAGAGTGGTCTGCACATGTGGTTGTACAAAGTGGCACTTGTGACCCCACAAATGTTTTGATCAAGAAAACAATACAGTGCACTCCCGTTATAACGAAATGCTCGGGATCGGCAGTTTTCTTTTGTTATAACGAAATTTCGTTATAACGGAACAAATACAATATAATTATAACGAAAATAAGGAAACTACAGATATATATCATATTCTGTTTGCTGAATACTCATCATACACTGGAATGCTATGTGAAATGGGATGGCATTATTGTATTACAATATTAAACGCAAGTTCTCCTCAGAAACTTTGCGTGACACAAGGAGCAAACAGACAGTGATGTGAAGCGTTCGTCCATGCAGAGAGGCTATAAATGCTTGTTCCGGCACGTGTTTTCGAAAGCAATTGGCATTTCGTTATAATGGAGCACATTTCTTTTGTTTCTCTTTGTCAGTGGCGCTCGGAAAAGACTTCGTTATAACGAAAATTTCGCTCTAACCGTGTTCGTTATAAGCAAATTTTGTATCATAGACTTATAATGGTGTTAATTTTGGGACCAGAAGCTTTACTTTGTTGTAACAAAATTTCGTTATAACCGTGTTCGTTGTAACGAGAGTGCACTTTGCTAGGAACTCACTTCTCTCTATCTCGCTCTCTCTTTCTGTCGCTCTCTGCATTTGCTGTGTGGGGTTTTCTTCTTGTTGTTGGAGACTGTCTTGTTCTGTGAGGTCATTATTTATCTTTGAAAACCGGTTGAGACTGAGAAGGAGTCCGACAGATTTGGTAACCAAGCCTCATCGAAAGAGAGAGAGAAGATCAGTTTGTTTTTGTGTGTTTGTTTGTGTGCATGTGTGTGTGTATGTTCGTGTGAAAGTTTGTGTTGTCACTTCACAGATCTGACAAGGCCTTTTAGTTCATGTATGTAGCAATAGTCGGTACCGAGACAAAGTTATTCTTATGGACAAATTTATGGGACACTCTGTACTCTTGGTTTCAGACGAACACACAAAAAATGACAAGAGCAAAGAAGTTCAGCGTGCTAATCATCGAGTATTTGTGTTGATGTCCATTTGTTTGAAATGGTTGAAAGGCCATTTCTTAAATGCTTTTCATTTCTGCTGTAGATCAAACTGAGACTCCTTGGTGAGAAAGAGGAAAAAAAAAACCACCCAAGTACAGCAGGTTTTGTTGTAGATATATGTAAGTATTGGGATGTATTATTTGAACGTTTCTTGTACATTGTGCTCTAATTTATATCAGTTGTAGTGTTACAGAAGATATTTCACTCTAGATATGTGAGAAAATGAGAAGGAAAAGATTGCATGAGGTCAATATTTTTATGATATGTCATGTCTTAATTTAATGAGGAATTAAAGATGTACAGATGAAATTAAAATAAGTAAGAAAAAAATTCATGTAGAGTTCTTCCAAAACTGCTTTCTTTAAGATTGAGATATTGTGTATAGATAGTAATGAGAAAATAAATGACTAGCTAAATATACTGCTTTGTTTAAAGATATTAAAGACATTTTTTTTTCTTAAGAAATTAATGTCTGTATTCATACAAAGTTCAGAAAGCATGTAGTACCAGGAAGTATATTTAATAGATGATGACACATTGTACATTGATTTTGTTCATGATGTAATTGCGTATGGTAACAAAAACTCATTTTTCCTGCTTAACCGTTCATCCCACAAAACTTTTTTTTTTTTCACAAACCCCATAGCTTCTATGCGTCTAGCAGTCAATTACTGTGTGTTCTCATTGATTTACTATGCAAAGTTGCATTTCTTGATCGCATTTTGAGATATTGTTACCAATGTGTTTTTATCTGTACGTGTACTTTGACTCTGTTACTGGGATTTTTTTTTAGAAGAACAAGCAAGTAAAGAGGGGAAAAATGAATAAATGAAGATTTGTTTTGATCATCCAGTGCAAACTAAGATCCATTATGACATTGTCTCATTTGTGTCATGCGTATTTGCCCTATTCGCTGTTATCATTGTTTCATGTGTAAGCATTAAAGGGATCGTATATAGTTTTGGTTGAGACCTAATTTCAGGTTTCCAACATTTTTGGTGAGATAATGAGAAACCTGTTAATGAAATATGAAAGAGCATGTAATTCCATGAGGAATTCAACATTTGATGAAAATTGGTTTTGAAATGGCTGAGATAGCCAAAACAGAGTGATTCTAATAAGTGTGGGACCCACACTTTATTACAATCGCTTTATTTTACTTTGTTTTTGGATGTTTCAGTCATTCCAAACCCGATTTTCATCAAATAAACTTTGAATTCCTCTTAAAATGGTATGCTCTGTACTCTTTCGTAAATGTTTTCTTGGTATCTCATAAAAAGTTGAAAGCCCAATTCTCGTCTCCACCAATACTGTACTATCCCTTTAAACTCAGACACAATCATATCAAATACGTACACATTGAGTGAATACCACATTGATATAGCATAATATATGTATCATAAAATAGTGTATATACAAATATCATGCAGTTAATACATGTATCATCTTCTCATTACACAAGACCACAAAAGGAATTAAGAACAGGAGGATTTTGTACAAGAAAATGTGAACGATTTTCTTTTATTCGGTACATCGTAAGATATTCAATATCTTCATGTATTCTTTCTTTTCCTTTTCTTGCAAATGACAAAATTACTTTTTTCAGTAGAACAAGGCCGAAGGTCTGAAAAGATCAAATGACATAATTCTTTTTTCTTATATTTTTCGAGGAAAAAACGCACTCACGGTATATATCATCAGATTCTAGTTTACAGCTGAAACAGTAAGTTCAAAGTTAGTGTGAATTTTAACACTCAAGTTCACTCATGAAATACACTGTACAATTGTGTACATACCTAACACGCGTGAGTGAATTAGCTAATTATTGATTACCATACTGGTATATTCTACATAATTGTAAGTCATTGTAGGCCTACTAAAATATATTCCAAGCGCAGACAAAGCATAAACCATAGATTTCAGCTACGACGCGACTTCATTAGGAAACTGAGATCGGTTTAAACATACACGTATTAAAGTTTAAACAAGATTTAAAGGTTGATGGATTCAATACAGTTCCCACACTTATGCGAGATGAATTAGGTCAAACGTGTCAGTGATTATCCGACAATTTAAAAGAAAAAGAAAAAGAAAACAGTACAGGCAGGACAGTGGTAAGTTTCAAACACGAAACAAAAAAATCAGATTTCACGGAATACACCACTAGTACAAGCAATCTCTAAGCTACATTTTCCCCCCACTTTGGTAGTATGGAACTGAGAGTTAGCCAACACTTGCGTATCAGCTAGGGACGTCGTGCCAGGTAAATTGATGAACAGTACAATGGCGATGTAACATTCACACGCCGACACATTTTTGCATCCTCCTGGGGGTGTTTCACAAAGCTGTTCGTAAAGTTACGAACGACTTACGAGCGACTGGTGATCAGTTCTTGTGCTGAATTATGGAAATTCTGATAAGTATAGCACATCAGAACTGATCACCAGTCGCTCGTAAGTTGTTCATAACTTTACGAACAGCTTTATGAAACACCCCCCTGGACACTTTATAAGACACCTACGACTGGAGTGGAAAACGTTTATTTTACACGAGAAAACACTGCGGAGAAAAGACATCACAAAGTCACAATAGACCAGTTTACTATTCATGAACTCGTATGCGTGCCTTTAATTCAAAGTTTTTTTTACCTGAAAACCAGAAAGCTTGCCTAAAGCTTGCTTGAGGATTGTCTGAGGCCTGTGTCATACCAGAAAGGTGCACTAGGGAAAGAGAAGAAACAAGTAGGTGTACATATCTCTCCCAGAAGTTATTTGCTCTATCACAAGATGGTTCAATGCCAACTTTTCGTGCGATGCTAATGTTCTTTTTTTTTTTCAATCCTGAAGAAGCTTTGAAGAAAAACTGGAAGGATTTGTTGCGTGAAATATAGCCAAAAAATTTCACTCAGGATTTCACAATTTCCTTTGCAATACAGCTTAAAATGGTTAAAATTAAGAACCTTATATTTTGGTCTCCTAATCAAAACTCTCTGGGAGAGCGGTTGGGGTATGGAACATCAAAGTCAGTGGAATGCTATATAAGCATTCAATTGTCATGCTATAGAAACTGCATAAATTTGCACAAATTACGCAGAAATTCCATTCCTTCTCTAACACCTCCCTGGTCAAACTTAAGCAACCACTAATAGACCTACACGCAAACTGCACCCACTACGCATAGGTGGATGAGGTGAGTGGAATCGCTAGGAGGAGAAAAAAAAAATATCCATGAATTGGAGTGCGCTCGTAAACTGGCCTATTGCAATACAATTGTGACGGCGATTCTCCCGCTTTATGAGGCTATGTTTTTCTCAAAATCTCCTGCTCTAGCTGTGTGTCTCTGTGTGTTTCCCGCTTTAACTTAAGTTTTGAAAATTATGTTAAAAACAAAAATGTCGCACTTGGCGCTCGTGATGTGCATACTTATTTATTGTGCGCATGTACAGCCAATGATAATAAATTATAATGTTCGCTCGAAATGTCTTTCAAATTGCTTGGCGTTCCAGGCGGAAGAATCTCCCGTTTGAGAGATGCTTGGGATTGGGATCTCCAAAACAACATGTATAACAACTTTTTCCACCGTTCATTGTTCCATTTATCCCTTACCTAAGATGACGCTCTCAGAAAAACATTATACCTATGACAATTTCGTTACTTCAGTTGTACATTGTACTCAGGACTTTGTTAGCATCAGGGAGGTGAGACAAAACTCTCACCTCCCTGTTAGCATCAAGTACTAGTGCACTCGCAATGGCGTAACTAGGGAGTTACGTAACTCTGCAGACTAAATGAACGACATAAATCTATTCCATGTCTAATTTACGACGGTCTCCATTTAGTCAAGAGTTTCTTATCCATCAAGCACTAATTACACTGGCCTTGTTTAATTTTCAATAAGCTCTGCAACGAGGTCGTTTTTTCCCTCTTTCTTTTCGAACAGTCGCTTAGAGTTAAAGAAATCATAAAGGTTGTCATTGGATACAGACAACGTCCACTATAAAGTCCTGCCTATTAAGTATAAACACATAGGGTACCTAATAAATGCACTAAAATATCGTGGCACGAGTTAATCCCCTTCATTGTCGGAGATGGTAACCATTCTAATAGTAACATTTCATAATATATTACACACTGCATAATCAATCGTTGCTGCGTATAACCATGCACATTAACTGAACTGCCACCGTCTGGCATCACTGTAGTGTCAACTCGTGACACTCGCGCTTCATACACGGACCATCACTCACTTCCTAAATTCGCGCGCTCACGGCTCCGGAGCAGAGTTCGCTGCTGTATAAGGCCCTTATTGCGGCCGTGCTTAAAAACCAACGTGCGAAACACTGCATTCAGTGCTATTGCATAAAAGTTTTAGAGGATACAAATGGTTGCAAACACGAGAAAAAAACAAAACAAAAAACAAAAGATGGTGCGTGCCAGGGCAAACAAGCGGTGAATTTCACGGCAGAGCGTAGTAGGCATACCTGCAGCTATAGTGGCAGTGAAAGTAGTTTGTATAGAGACAATAGTTCATAATTATGATCATTTGCATGTAACTTTTTGACCCCTCCTATATTCTTATACCACTGTTAGCCCATTAGTAAACCTGAAGTAACACTGGACATGCCATCAAGCTGCTAAAATGCAAAGAATGGCAACAGCACACATAAATACAACCTACAAAAAAAGTAATATTGAAGAAAAAAAAAACCAAACAAGGCCATAGCATTAAGGCAAACAAGGGTTTATTACCATAAATTATCATATAAAACAGCACACTGTCGGCGCTAGAAAAAATATAAAACGTATAAATGAATTTTAGAAGTGTCTTACAGATTCATAATGCCTATAAAAATTGTATGACATGCACGATTGCTACAAGCGAACTATCCTCAGCAAAAAGACTTGAGTTGGTATTCATGTGATTATACAGTAGCAACTGGGCAAGATAACTAGCATAATGCGAAAAGAATAATACACAATATGTATAATAGACTAATTGAAGACAATGTCGAATAACAAAAACAAGTTACTGATCAGCTATAATAATAATGCATACACAATGGATCCCGACACCCTCGCCACAGTTTGAATTATGTAATACCCGATAATATCAGGATTCCTAACTAGCCTGTTTGAGCAATATGCAACGTTCACTTTAGAATAGTAAAATACCACGATTCGTACTCAGTCGAATCTCATATTCCTCTCAGCCTATTTGTGCAAAAGAACTAATTTGCTATACCTCAAACAGTCATTCTAAAATTGTCTTAATCAAAAGGTGTGAAACTCAACCGGGGCATGCATTCATCAAGATTTAGCAAGCAAATTACAATCTAGTGGATTTCAATCGCCAAGAATTCTGTATCATCCATTTTCAGCATTCTCGTGTTTTATTTTGTTTTGTTTTTCAGTTCAGATCTATGATGGTGAACTGTACGAATTGGCTTGTCCTCTGCCATTAATATAATTCATTCATCAAAACATTTTTCCAATGATGTCATAAGTGAAAGGATATATCCATGACTTCAGGTGCCAAAAATACTGCGAAACAACAATAAAAAAATAACACAAAAGTAGAACAAAACGAAAGAAAAAGAAAACCCGAAAACACTTGGGTGTGGTGTGTGTGTTGCAAAACAGAGTGGTGGTTTTTACTTGCGATGAGTTTGCCACTAAGACAAATAATATGACTCATCAAGTCTGTCTCCACAAAAAAAAAAGTCTGTCTCCACTATCATTTTCACCATTTGAGCCAACCCGACGTTTCCGTCGAAAGTCACCACTGTAATCGTTCAAGTGCCCTCTTAAATCAATTTCCGATGCTAGTGTCATTGTGTGGCAATTTTCCAAAAAAAAAATCTGGAACAAGACATTCGTATTAAAAGAAGCCTAGATGATGCTGTCATGAAAAAAAAAAATAAGGTTCGTCGCGTATCCGATTAGTGACAAAGACGTCAGAAGAATTTTCCTAGCCAGTACGAATCTACATCATATTCCCAATGCCCTGGAAAAAAAAATCAGAAAAAAAAACTCTACCCGCGTCTATCGTGTCGTACGTGAGGGAGAGAAGGCTTTTATCGGGTAAGGACTCTGTGTCTTCAAGAGACAACACATTTCATCTGATAGCAATACCGAGTTGCTCGTGATTGTGAGTAGACGATAACAGGTTGCAAGTCATTAGTGGAGAATAACGGTGATGAATTTTGGTTATCGTTGCAGCTGTTGTCGTCGCTACTGTTTCTGTTTTAAGAGGAATTCTGAATCCAAACATTAGTCAGTTACAGGGTTTGTTTTTTCCCACAATCTGATTGCCTGCGCAAACTCAACTTCCTTCTGACTGCAAAACTGGAATGATTTCCATAAACACCTTACGCTGTAAAAATGCAAGACAGTAGCCCTACGACAGAATAACGTATTACGCTTCTCGTTCGGCATAAGTACAATGTAGTAAATACAATGTATTAGGGTTTTTTGGTTGATGTGATCACCAATTTCTATAAATTCCGATGTGAGGGCGTCCCAAAGGAAGATTCGAAGACATCGTAAAAAGTGAGATAGCCATTGTTAGGTGTGGCTTGCTCACGGCTCAATATTCCCTCGCTGCATTCTCTCTATTCATACGCGAGCTCATTCGCGCCATCTGCAAGTGTGCCAGGCAGACAATATTTATTCACTGAAATCAGCGTGGTCTTTGAAGCGGTCTGGCCTTCACGAGGGCTGCATTTCACTCCTCAGAGGGCAGTGTCTTCCTCCGTCTCGTTCCTGGACTCCGCCGGAAACTCATCTGTCTTCACGTCACTGGCGGCGCTTTCTTCCGCTGGAGGAGAAGCTGGAACCTCTTCCGCTGCTGAAGATTCAGGTGGTGCTGTCACTGGCGAGGCAGTATTGGGTTCGGGCTCGTTCGTAGCGGCCGGCTGTTCCTGGAGTACCTCCGGCGATTCGCCGGAAACATGAGCCGCGGACTGAGCAGACGGTTCCTGATCGAAAGAGGTCTCGACCTGAGCGTCACCAGTCGCTGGTTGCTCTTCACTCGCAGTTTCCCCAGCCGTCGCGGTGACACCACCGAGTTGCTGTTCTTGAACAGCTTCTGGATTCCCCGCTCCTCCCACCGTTTCACTGGAAGAAGGTGCCTCCTCCACCTGCGATTGGTCGCCATCAGTTGCAATTTGACTTTCACCTGGACTGTCATTTTGTTCAGCGGCGTCATTTTTTTCTGCCGAAATCGTATCCCCCTCTGGCGAAAGCTCTGCTTTGTCGTCGGACGTTACCTTATCTTGAGTGTCCGAATCATTATCCGGGCTAGCAGTTTTTGCTTCGGTGATGTCCGTTATTTCAGTCCTATCTTTACTGCCGCTCTCCTCATCACATTTACTTGCGTCGTTTTCAAGGTGTATCTCTGCCGCTTCTTGTGACACGTGCGGTGTGACGTCACCAGCTGCCGCTTCCTCCTCCTCCTCGCGGTCAATAGCTCCAGTGGCTGCGTCCTGTTTCTCGCAAGAACCATTGGTCTCAGCCTCGGTCGCCACCTGTTCGGTAGTAGCACTTTGTTCATTGGCTTCTACCACTTCATGTTCATCGGCTTTTCCATTTGTCTCGGAATTTTGCGGCTCAGCACTTGCTGGTGTTGAGCTCTGATCACTGTTATCTGTCTTTCCCTCTTCAGGACCCGTCGACTGCTCTTCCGCGTTTTTGGTCGGCGAGGGGTCTCCTCCGTTACTCGACGGTTCTTCCTTCTGCTCGCCTGCTTTCTCCATATTTGCTGTCACGTGATTTTCTTCCGCTGCAACATCCCCACTCGGTTTTATCTCTACTGCGTCCCCATTTCCCCCGTTAGTCTTGTCTGGCGCTACTTCGTTTACATGGTTCTCTTTGGCAGTCTTGTCGTTGCTGGCATCGCCGTTGGACTTGACCTGAACGTCCTCCTCGTCCTCCTCGTGAAACACAGTATCCTCCATGCTCCCGTCGGATCCCACCATGACGAACCCGGGATCGCCGCCTTCCTGGATCGCCTTGGCGAGCTGCTCCAGTTCCTTGGGCGGGATCTCGAAGAGCATGGAGGAGGTGCGGGATCGTCGCTCCTTCACCGTGATGGCCGCGCTCAAGCGCTCGTAGATGGTTTCCACGAAGGGCTTGGCACTTGGGCTGTAGAAAAGGTACTCCCCTTCGCCCTGGGGACTTCGACTGTAATACAGGAAAAATAAGATAGTCATGAACAATTAATGGGTAATCGTTGCACACATTTCTGTATTGTATTGGTCACAATGATAGTCAGGAAGGGTCCATTGATAAGCCAGCAAACTCTTAGTCTAAAATAAGATGAATTAATTCTCTGTATTCCTGCGCCACTTACATGACTTAGTCGCTATGTGCGTTTTTCATTGCATGCCATTCAGTTGTTAATAGACAGAAAATCTTCGGAAATGGCGGAATCTGCATCGGACACGAGTACAGACAACATATACATCAGTTATCCTCATGCAGCTAATACAATACGTTGGACAATTTCTCTTAAACACCACTGATCGTGCTTTGGTGTGTGACTGGCAGCGGGTATTGGAGGGTTAACGCGCCAGTGGCGGCATTGATGCGAGGACCACTCACTTGCTGATCTGAAGGCACGCGATCTTCTCCAGGTCCTGCTGGGGGCCCTTGCTGGGCAGCATAAACCTCTTGAGGTGCCTCAAGTCCCACTCCAGGGCCTTCTCGCCCGTCAGCGGGTGGTGCAGGGCGACGGTGAGTCGAGATACGCCCGCTAGGTAGACTCCAGACAGCTTCAGCCTCTCCGAGTCCTTGTTGGGGATGACGCTGACACGGATGAATTCTGCGGTAGGTTAAGAAGGATGACAATAACATTACTGTCATTGGTATCATCATCATCATCCACTTTATTATAATGAATACTGTCTTCATTTCTATAATTTCTTTTATCATTCTTACAAATATCATTATCATCGTTACTAACTTACTCGGCAATGCCGTTACTATCACAACAAATTTCCACCAGCAATGGTAAGGATACCAATGTGAAAATGAATGAAGGTCAATCTTGGATGTGCCCGGCATGGCCGCCGTGGTCATGACAAAAGACATCCATGTCTAAAGGTCCATGGCATCCTCTTCACACTGTTTCGGCTGACGTAAATGGGTCCACAGATTCCAACAAGAGATAAATGATGAAATTTCTTGTCTTTTTTTAATGTCGTCAACAGTAAAGTCAGCTCTAATCCCAACAAAAACTCTGGTGTCATATGCAGCATGCCTCGACTAATGTACAAACCCACAATAGCAAAACCTCAAATAGTTTGGTAGTACGACACTGCCCTGTGGAAAATATACTGTATCTCATTTTATGCGAGTAAACAGCATTAATGAGAGCGATTGAATTCATCATGATGAACTATTAGTGATTTTCTTGTAAAACTTTTACGGATAGGCCAACATTGATTAGCTGCAGGTCTTTGAATAAGTGCATAAATTCTTTCTTTGTGTGTACGAATTTATGTGATCATACTGCGTAAGTAGTGGAATACTAACTGCCATTTTTGTGTTTTGGTTGTGTGTGCGTGTGTGTGTGTGTGTGTGTGTGTGTGTGAATATGACTATTGTATTACAGAACGAAACTCGAACGGGGAATTAAAAATAAAACGTGTGTGTGTTGGGAGGGGGAGAGTAGCATTTCAACGTCGCAGATTTTCTGAAGAGAGAATAGTGACGTCATCAACATTTTATATAGGTCACCGGGGAAATCAATGATATTCAATTCTTGTGTTCTACGGAACATGCGCTCTTTCAGTCGAATTTCAAAATTCAATTCATTACAGAGCTCTTTGCACACGGCCATGAGACTTTTCACAGAAATGCCCGGGTTTTTGTACGAGGACTGTTGAACAACTGTCATGGCAATTTAGTACCTAAAATATAGCTCACTTATTGCGAAAATGAAAGTCTCGGAGGTTCTCACAGTCACGGTAATCATCGATTGTAGAGCTTTAAAACGAAAACTAAAAGAGGCTTGTCATGCTGACTTCGCGATATTTCAAAGCAGACGATCTTCCTTTGACAGTTAACATACCCAGAAGTGACTTGGCGGGGGATTGTGGGACGGTAGTAGTTACATAAGGTGGATGAGATGACAAAAGCTTGCTGTATAGAGCACGTCATTTTTGGATACCACGCAGACACCTCTACTTTTCAACTAAGGTGCAATGTGCTGCTCCCCCCCCCCCCCCTCTTTCACTTTCTCTTTCTCTTTCTGTCTTCTCAGTGTAGTTTACGAGCCAGTCCTTTCTCATCCCATCCGCCCACATTTACCCCCGTCATCCGATCTACATTTATCAGACATTCTTTGCCGATCAGCCAGCACTCAAGAACAATAGGGAGCAAGAGCTGCATACCTCAGACTTAACTTCCCATCCTAAGTTGTGTCTATAAATACAAATATACGTGTATAATGTTACAACTTTCTCAAAAGGTGCGGTTCCACCATGTTATCGAACATGTGAAAGAGACGAAAAAAGAAAAAGAAAGCCCAAACAAATCGGGAATGAAAAACATACGTTAGCAGGTCATGGAGGGGTTTCGGATTACAAACAATACGCTTGGAAAGAATGGAATTCAAAAGTCAGCACTTCAACTGTAGACCAAAATGTAGGAAGGTAGAGCGAACATACATTAAAACACGGATATTTATCTTCGGAGGCAGGAGCAGAGATCGAACAGACTGGGAAACGGTTGGGAGGAGTGGTTCATAAAAAAGTTAAAAACAAAACAGAGCGATAAACTGACGATGAAAACTCGTGTGCTTCAAAACAGGTACATCTTTGTTATGACATATACTTGACGACGTTGAATCTTTTCAAGCCGTGACAATTTCTTTCTCGTTTTCACAAAGAAACGTGAACGTGAACTTCACAAACGTACGATCACTTCTAATCGCTCGATCTCCCATCAATTAGTTCCACCAAGATTTTGTTGATTTCAATATCGATCTAAATATTCAGAAAAAAAAAGTCTGGTGACAATAATTATTGAAGCACTGGTCAGTGGAAAGGGGGCTCTCCCACATCGACAGAATAAACAGAGGAAAAATTATTAAATCTGAACATTGACGAATTCAAAGCCTGATTTTTACATATGCAGAAAGAAAACGATAGGGAAAACATTATGTAGAGTTGGAAGCTTAGGGCAACAGAACACAGATGGAACTAAAGGGGGAGGGGACACAAGACTGACGCACCTGAGCCGAAGCCCAGCACCGATGTAACCTCTTTCTGCTCTGATGCGGGCAGGAGCAGCTTCCGGAACACATCCATCCACTCCTGGGTGTCGGTCTCGCTGTCTCCGGACAGGGTCAGCGCCACCGTGCCTCCGCCCTTGAGGAACTCAAAGGCCCTACTCTGGCTCTTGGAGATGACCCTCCGGATGTGGGTGATGCCCTCCAGCAGGAGACTGGTTACCTGCTTGTTGTAGGCCCCCTTCTCCATGTACAGCTCCAGGAGCACGGAGGACTGCGACGAGTCCTTGGTAGTGTTGGTGCGGATCACGACCCATTTCCGCTTCCACGCCTGCATGGAAGGGGAAAAGATACAAGGAGACGTTATCAGTAATGTGGGAGGGATTATAGGCAGTGGGTATAAGAGGTGCAAGAGATCAGAGCAAGTTCGTCGACAACCCCCTGATATAATAATAACAATGTATTGCACAATTCTTATATTCCAACAATCCCAGCCACCTGGAAGAAGACACATTGAAAATACAAGCAAAACCCTTCTCCATTGAAGTTGGAGTCCTCACCATCGGCTATATATATATATTTGAAAAGTATACATAAATATACATGAATTGTAAATATCTTAAAAATTATGCAAACATTCATATTATCATTCAATCACACATTCAAGTTAGATGATGAAGAAATGATCGTATCACTTAACATCTGTCCCATCTATATACACACTATACACACGTAATTCTTCACAAAATTTTCTCCTTTTTAAAAACTGAAATAGAAGAAATTATATCCATCCTAAGTAAACTAATGTGGATCAATCCCAGGATGACTTTTAATTTGAAGGGGTGGCAAAAGAGACATCTCTCTTGCTACATGGTTGAAAAGTGAAAGAAAACCCTAGCATTATCGTTCATGGTATCACACCCGATACATCACTCCAAAATGGATGGTTGTCGTTTATGTTGTTTTGAAGAGTGAAATTTTACCTACTCCATTAATTTATGTAAATGTATGTTGAGAACGAACGATAACACTCGAGCAATGCCAAGGTTTCACGTGGGAATTTCCGCCAGAGATCTCTTATATCGTATTATCTCCTCGAATTATCATTATCATTATTGGGGTATATACATCACTTCGTCTAACCGCATTGAAGTGGCGGAAGGTAGGAACGCTTTATACCAACACTGATTTTTCACACGCTATTATCATGATTACCACCCGGCCGGATGAATGCATGTCAGATATCATTAGTGGCGACCTTCATCCTCCTTGCTTTCTCCCGAGTATGGAAAACAGATACAATACTAACATGGAACATCCAATTTAACATCCACTATAATAGTGTCACAGCAAATGAAACATTTTAGAAAATCTGACGATAGGAAGGAAAGGTATAGGCCTACGGCTTCCTCAGTATCGAGCTATAACCGTGAGCTCTTCAAAGGGAAGCTCCCTCTATTACTCAAGAAGATGTGGGTGGGAAAAAAATGGACACCATGCACTACGGAATTCAATATCAAAGCCAACGTGTATTTACCATTTGCAGATGAAAAACAAAACCAGCTTTAGTCCATCAAAATATTTTCAAAATATGAGTTAGGGATAGAAACAACCAATGGAAAAATGTTAATCAATGTATAATCAATGTTTAGTACTGTTAATACAAAATGTGAACAATAGTTTTGTTGGGAATCGTTAGAATAAACCGTCTACAGTTATGGTTTACTGTGAGAAAATTAGTGATATCGCCTTTATTGTAAAATTCAAAATGGAAGATTGATTTGTGATACCAGTGAACTGTAATAAACATGCATCAGATGTGATAACTCGCACATTATTTTTGTTTTAGTACTGCTCCCAGTGGTAAACAGTGGCTTTAATGTATTGACCATGTCCGGACGTGCGATAATAACCAGCAACAAAAATAGAGTTGATAATGACTTGTCAACTATCAATGATTTCCTTGAAAGGTTGAAATAATACAGTGGTGCTACGTTGTCATATGACATTGATTACCTATCAGTTTCGATGAGAAGCAATGTCGCGATTAAGTTCAAAGACATGAACATGACTTATAGTCTCTGTCAAGACGTTTTGCTACCCCGTTGTATCATTGCGCGATAAATAAGAGTGCGAGAGAGATCCTACGACTGTTTATACGGTCATTTGGCTCTCACTCAGTGATTCCAATACTATCTCAGAGATGGAGTATGTCAGCCAAGTGATTGGTTAAACAAAAGACTGCAGAAAGTGTTATTTAAAATTTGAAAAAAAAAAGGCCTTGAAGCCAGATTCATGGAAAGAGAAGCACAGGCTGCTTGCTGTTTATTAGAGAGCAGTTTCATCTACAACGTGCTGCAGAAGTCTACACCCGGAATGTTTGTACATTGTCATCGAGGAAGGGACTCATGTTACGTCCATCATGATATCCTCCTTGTTACAATATTTAGTAATCACGAAAAACAAAGCAACACTCTGCCTTTTATCTTTCAAATCTGTATCAATCTACTATATATATATATATATATATATATATATATATATATATATATAATATACATATATATATATGATTATATATAATATACATATATATATATATATATATATATATATATATATGTGTGTGTGTGTGTGTGTGTGTGTGTGTGTGTGTGTGTGTGTGTGTACATACTATGCGATATCTATTTCTCTACTTATCAATCATTGACCACACAATACGATATTATGTTTTGTCCCCTAAACATATTGCCCATAGCGTCATCTGTTTAGTATTTTGCATCTGTCCTTTGGCGTTCGCATCTGAGACGTTTTGAATGAAGAAATGATAATATTACACGCATGGTTTGTGTTAATTAATTGGTATAATTCTATGCATTTTTTAATTCTTTCTAACCATCGCATGTCGAGGCATGAAGTATACTCCATGAGAACATCGCACTTGACACCACGTCAAACGAACGAAATATAAATATTCTTATGGATCGTTTCTAGTTCTCTGTAATCCCAAGTCTACTACGTGACTCCCTTTTTCAAGCAAGGGCTAATTCCATGAATCCAGAATGTCTACCTCGAACTCTGACTATACGTGAAGTCGCTCCATAAATAGTTGCCATGGTCACCGAGATGTAAAGACGTACATTACATGTACATCTCGAACACATGCTCGTTGTCAATAATGTTCAGACAGACGGGTGCAAAGTCCATAGTCCCAAGCAACATTGGCCGGGAACATGCCTGGATTCGTTGGCAGCCAGAGGCGTCTATCGGGGAGGGGGGGGGGGGGGGGGAGGGGAACAAACATATAATTTCTCCCCACCCCCCCCCCCCCCCCCAATAATTTCCGACATGTGGAAAACTTTTATGTGTTTTTGATAGAAAACTGTTCAAATATTTCACCCTTAGAGTGCACAAGATTGTTGAATTTCAATTCTGAATATTACCCCCTCCCCCCCCCCCCCCGGCGTGGGAGGTTTAGGCCTACTAATACCTTCTCCCACACCCTCCCCCCCCCCCCCAACTCGGCCCTTTTCCGTAGACTAAGCACACTTTTAAGATTGACAAATATCCGCATATTTCATCATTTCTTGACGGAACTGCTATAACATTACGGCTGCCAAGATTCAAGCATCAAAACCAGCGAGGGTCAAAAAAGCACTGAGGGTGAAGCATATTAGGCCTAATTATGTTACATTATTCCCAAGTTTGCAAGGTTTTGATATTCCATTATTGTCACGACAGGAAGAGATACGCCACTGTCAGGGGAACCTCCTGTAGAACCAGGGAGCTCTGTTTCACCAATGTACGTCTGTAATGAGTGTATAACGTGCACTCTTTCAGTGTTGAGAAAATATGTATTATACACAAACCTCTTCATTGCTATACTGTATCCCTCTGTCTGCATGTGTGCTTCTACAACAACATCAAACTGCTGCCTTGAAGTCATCATTCATTGCCATTATGATATCGGTTCAACGACAATCAAGCCAACAAAAAGACTTGTAACACGGAGGGGAACTCTATACTCCTTGCGACATTGCTATGTGTAACGAAGGCCAAAGAAATAAACAGTGGTTCAAGAGTTTCAGAGAGTTAAGAAAATTGAACACAGAGTTTCCCCAGCATCATCAAGTGCAAACCAAATGGAAACTTTTATAAAGGCGATTGTATCATCAGTTCATCTCACTCGCAAGTGAGAAAAAAAGGTGAGAAAATTATTTTACATGCCGTTTTGTTGAAACTGCCCAAGTCGTGTTCCTCAGACGAGACGGCAAAAGGAAGACTCTTTATACTCTTTTATTAATTTTACATGACGGGGAATCCCCCTTTAATTTAGTACGCTGGATCAGCCATCATTCACACAGCGCCATGTAATCTCTTTGTGTACTTCGTTGGGTTCACGGCATACATGAAATCGCTATCAATGCAGGCCCATGGCCAAACAGTTGTCTCCTATGTTCCAAGAATGCTCTTAAAAACACGTCGGTTCAGAAGCTGGCTCGGGAGATAAAATCGACTGGAGGAAACTGCGAGGTGACACGCAGGGTCAAATTTGCCCATCCATTACTTTGTCGATCCGGCACACTTCAACTTTATTGGCAGCAAACTTTAAATCAACAAGCACGCACCCACCTCATGTGTATATTCAGGATTGGTATACCAATAGACACTCGACTCGATTCTTGTCCATTATGCATTGGATACTCGGTGTTTGGCTACACGCGACGATCAAGACCGCTTGTCGACGTATTTACATGTTTGATGAAAAGTGAAAAAAGGTCAAGAAGATTTGAATGGGGACACTCAAGAGATTTCCGTGGGCCAACGACAAATACACGTTAAAAAAAAAAAAGGTAGTCACTAATTTACTTTACCGGCTCCAAATTTTGTTTGAACTGTGTCATACAGAAAGAATTCTGCAAGTTTTAAACGAAAAAAGCATACGGCAGCAAAAGAAAAAGTGGATTTCAGTGAACATTGCAATACAAGGCTGGTGATTAAAGAACTGCACTACAGTTTCCTCAAGGATTTCGCTTAGTTTTGTGTGTTTTTTCTATTTCTGATGTTCTCAGAACAAACAGAAAGGCAGAACTTCGCTGTCATCACCGACTTATCAACGCTTGGATTCCGATCAAAGAAACGACTCTGCGGGTTTCATACGATCATGCGAAAGGGAAAATGAAATAATAATCTTTCTGCGGCAACACATTGTGTAGGAATGTCTGTAGAAATAATACACAGCTTGCGAAATCTAAGGTACCATACTGGCACCCACGTCATCGTTTTGTCGCTGTCTTACCATCAATTGACATGGACGTATAGCTACTGTTATTTCTGTTCAATCACGTGACGCCCAAGATGTTGGGCAATGTCAACAAATAATCTGTCCGTGGGATGTGGGAAGAATAATATAATTGCAATCGCTGCAATAAATGTAAAAAATTGGAAGTCTCTGAAAAATAGAGTAAACAGAGGAAATACAGAGTTGAAACCCCGCTTTGTGCTTGGCCAACGGAGAAGACAACTACCGGTGGAACCCGCCAGCTGGCTCTATGATATAAAATAGGTGCGTCCAACATCACACGAGGAGAGGTGTGCAAATTGTGTACGCCAAAGCCACATGAACTTCCAAGTTCAAGGTCACAAAGTGCAGTAGAACCTGACCGACCGTTCCCCACCCCTGCGCGCAAACACACATTACACACGCACACACACACGTCCACACAAACTGCATCAAACCAAGTGTAAGTAAAAAATATAACATTTCGCAACCGTATCACTGCTTCCAAACTATTTCAGTAACGTTCAGTAAAATCGTAATGATACGACTTCTATTCTTCGTCAACAAGTTATCACAGTGATAACTCTTTGAAGATAAATCTTCCATCTACATCAAAGCCACTGTTTACCATTGGGAGCAGTGATTTAAAAATGTTCGAATTATCACATTTGATGCATAATATGTGGGGCCTATAGTTCAGATGTATCGCAAAACATCCTACCACACAAAATTTGGCAATGAAGGCCCAAATAAAGGACACATATCATTACTTTTCTCAATAAACCTAACTGTAGACGGTTTATTCTGACAACAATTTCAATAAATCTATGACCACACCTTGCATAAATATCTTAATAGTACTTAACACTGATTATACTGATTAGCATTTTTATGTTGGTTGTTTCTTACCCTATTAACTCACATTTTAGAACTATTTAGAAGCACTAAAGCATTTTTTTTCATCTGCAAATGATAAATAGTGGCTTTAAATTAACATTGCTGAAGCGTAGGAGGTTTCTCCAGTGGTCACGGTGTCGACGTGGGTGTGTGTGTGTGCGTGTGTGTGCGTTCTAGTGCACGTATAGTTGCTTAGTAAACGACCGCAGTGGATTAATAACTTGATCTAGAACATGGTATCAAACAAAGATAAGTGCCACAAAGACAGAGGAGGGAGGAACAGAACACCTCCCCCACCCTCACATCAGGATCATATATCATATATGAGAATCTCGCAAGCTCTCATGCGGAAAGTTCTGAAATGTAAAAGACATGAGTAATGCTGCTGTATGAGTGAGGCTACGGTGATATTCGTTTCATTTCATTTTCAACCTAGTGTCGCAGATGTTTTCATATCATAAATATCGCTATTTTTACAGACATCAAAACGCGTTAATAACTTCCGCCCACTTTGTTCATCTTTCGTTCCTTCTCTTTCCGCTGACCAGGAAGGGGACTCCACCTCTGACTGATCCGCCAATCTGGGCGTTTATAGCGACGAATGAACATTCAATACTCACAGACCAGGAAGAAATTGGTGGTACAGGCTTCTGTGATACCAACACCTCTCCTCAGTAATGCGATATCCAATCGGTTGTTGCTGGTACACGATGCAGTATGCAAAAGATAACTGAATAACGATTAGATAACACGGAGCTTCTTTGTCATTGGGATTCGTTTGCTTTCTTTTGGCTTACAACGCGTGGAGGCCCATGACCTTCTCCAATTATAAGATAGACTGGATTCTCATGGCTGGGTTATGTTAACCTTTGAACAGCCAAGATACATTCACATACCTCTGTAGATTCGTATAGATACTCTAGCGGCTTTCCGACTGCGCCAGCGATAAAACCTTCATAAGCTCCAGTAATAAACATCATTGAGGTTATCCGATTCTGTCGTGAATTTTATTAACCTCCTGAAATGCGACGTCTTCATTTAAACTTTAAAGAATAAATGCATTCAAGTAAATGGAGGAAACTATGTCGAAAAAAAAAGTGCAAAATGATCGCAATTTAACCATTAAAACACACACACACTTACGCATTAGGCCTAGATATACTCATTGGCATTGGTGTGCTACTGTATTCTCTTGTTAGCGTGATTCGGACAGGACTTTGCCCGAGTTGAACATTGATATACCACGTGGGTTTGTTTTCCTGGCATCCTGTTTTCGAAATATTCTACATAACCGCGGGTTTACATTCCAACTGCATCCTGGGCAATGGCGGAGGGGGGGGGGGGGGGCACGCACGCACGCACGCAGTTACCATGACAACTGTTCGTTCATATTTCGAGACTTTGGTAACTTCAGTTAGGGTGTCTTATGCCTATTCGTCTTGAGGTCAAGAAGATCGGGTCACTCCTATACCACAACCACCCGCTGTAAACAATCCTATGGTGACCCTATTATGAACTCAACAACAAACAGTTGCTTTGTCGTGATTTTCTTGCGTTCGTTATCGCTGTCAAAAATCCTCGCAATCTGTGGCAGTATACCTCCGCACGCATATAGTCGCACTTCAGACTGATAATGATAATAATAATAATAATAATAATAATAATAATAATAATAATAATAATAATAATAACAATAATAGTAATGATAATAATAACAACAACAATAATAATAATAGGGTATACGAGATTGTGACACAAGATGGGTACTAGTAATTAGTGTAATAAATCATAAAGCCACTGTTTACCATTGGGAGCAGTGATTAAAAAAGGAATGATATCACAAGTATCTTGATGCATAGGCCTATGTATAGTTCAGTTGTATCACAAAATATCCCACCATATAAAAATTTTGCAAGGAAGCCTCAGGCTCAAATATAAGGAGTTATCACTAATTTTCTCAGTAAACAATAACTGTAGACTGTTTCTTCTAGAAATGATTTCGATAAAACTATTGTTTACATTGTGTAGGCCTATATTTAACAATGCTTAACACTGATTATACTGTACTGATTAACATTTTTACATTGGTTGTTTGTATCCCTAAACTCACATTTTAGAACTATTCTGAAGCACTAAAGCTGTTTGTTTTTTTCATCTGCAAATAGTAAATAATGGCTTGAACACTCACGTTGAGCATTATCGTGGTGCGTTCTCATACAGGCCTCATGAACCAGACAAAAACTGCTGTCATTTTGTTACAGCGGGTTTATTTGCTTTCGCTGTGTATCACTTTGCCTTGACCTAAATTCTTTCTTTTATTCCAGTAGCAACGCGACTATTACACATCAGCTGATGAAAAAAAAAAACTGATTTCAGACTGAAAGCTAGGCTATGCTCCCTGGGATACAAAGTTTGGGGTCAAGACCCGATTGGCGGTGAGACGTATGAATGTGCTGCACGGAGCTGACAGACTCCTTTTTTCAGGTCTCTCACAATATTTCCTTATTATTCACTCGAAGGCAAACTAAAAACATTGAACAAAATGTAAGAATGTGCCAAACTGAAGTTCAAGAACAATCGGTCTGTCTGCCTGCCTCCTTTCAATCTTTCCTCTCTTATCGGTAAATCTCTGCGTTGACGACTTTCATAATGTATGAGTGCCTAGGTAATGCTGTGAAACACTCTACACTACACACTCCAGTTAAAATGTGTATTTAGCTATCATCATGTGCATACGTTTGTAACAGGTAATGTACGTACTTCTTGGAAGCCAGTCAAAATGCCCGCGCTCAATATAATACCGCAGGCTTGTCGAGTATAGCACCTACTCCTAATACAGCATGGAGTCCATGAAATGCGTGCAAATGAAACTAGTCAAATCAACGGCCCCTGGGGAAAATGATTACATCCACAAATTCAAATACGTCTAA
Source organism: Diadema antillarum (assembly GCF_040938485.1). NCBI lineage: Eukaryota > Metazoa > Echinodermata > Echinoidea > Diadematoida > Diadematidae > Diadema > Diadema antillarum. Next base: position 261,783 of record NW_027273808.1, on the reverse strand, counting down.
ATTTGACCGTGTAAATGGAGAGAGACGTAAATGAACGAATTGATAGGTAATCAAATAAAAATAAAAAACAAATAGAGAAAAAATGAAAAGACACATTGATAGGCCTATATACTATTGCGCTTGGTGGTGATCGCTACTGATTTATACTGAATAGTCCCTTTTCCTTGTAGACAGCGTCATCAGTTTGAACACGGTTCTGGTTATAGCAATGTGGTTTTGTTCCTGCGTATCTATCTTTTTTATTTAAAAAAATAAGTATAGTTTTTACGGCAAAGCTCTCATAACCTATTGGAGGGTATATGGATGTCAAGTTCCTTTACGAAATTGACTATTTTCTTCAGATTAGCCACCACATTGATAGACAGTGTCTTTGTGATAGAGGACTTTCACATGTTGACATGGCACGTCCTCTTAGGAGAAAAAAAAAAATGATCTGCGCATACCGTGACTATGGACGCAATGCGATATGGGCGTGGTTCAGCACGAATCCCGGATTTATAGTATGCAACAGTGTATGAAGGCTTTCTCTTATCTGTTAGCTCTATGTACGACAGAAGGACATCGAAGTCAGATTGGACATTACTTCACGAAAGAATGAAGCTCCAACAAAAACCAAACCATGGGCATGCCCGCACTTTGCAGTATGACCTACTGTATATAAAGAATTCCATGACCATCCAAGCATCTGGTAGCCTATAGCAGGGATGTAGAATTGCCACCTTCCTGGGTATAGGAAGCTACCATGGAATAATGATTTAGGCCTGTACATGTCATCTTGAGAAATGTCCTATCAGACACACCCATTGCAAGCGATCTCATAGGAACTTTGCCTCAAGTAGTTTCGGCTTTTGCACACGATTATTGATGTCAATGCGATCACTCCATATCAACAGTATGATTATGCGATCATTTCACTTTCGGTTTGATTCCGTATCCTTTCATACCCCACCCTGGGAAACACGCAAATAGAATCTCATTATGGGTATCTGTATGGCTGATAATATCCCACCTTCCTGGTATATCGTCGTGGAATTCATGTGCACGGACAAAATGATTTGATGAGGAAAGTAACGAATAACCCTATGCAGTCCATTCAACAAGTTCAGCCTCTACATTATGGCATGATCGAGGGAGATGTGGTTGGTAATTTATGCAATACGTCGTCATGGTCGTCATTATTATGCCGTAAGCTAAGGCAAAAATATTGAACGCAGCAAGATAATCATCTCCACGATATCAAGTCATTGCCTCCGTGATGTAGGCCTATACAGTAAACACATAGATCCTACCGACTCTATTATGCAGGTGATTGGTCGAAAGTGGAAATCCGGGACAAATAAAATGTTAGTCTGAAAAGAAAAGGGAAACTCTTAAGGCCGTGTCGCACCTTTCCGGGCAAGCTGCGCGGGCTTGTTGCGAGTAGGGATTTTCAAGCACGCAAGAGAGTTTCGCACGTGTGTCTTACCTGCTAGACGCGTGCTACTTACCTTCTACTTGCGTGTATTCCGTGTGACCTGCGTAAGAGCTTTGAAACTGATCCGTTTTCTGTTACGAGCGACTTACGGGTATTGCGAAGTACCTGCGTTGGAGTTGCCTGCGAGGTGCTGCCGGTATGGGTCTCCTACTGGTGTTCTGCGTGTACCTCTGCGGGCAAACCCCCGCGAGTCACTCGGAACAAGTTTTGAGCATGCCCAAGGCCTTTTCATACCGTATCTGGGGAAGTTTTGCGGGTTGACTTGCGGGGAAACAAATTTGCTACCCGGAGCTCTCCGCAGTTGGTCCGCACCTGACAGTACCAAGCGCGTATCTCGCACGAAGTTCCCCGGAGGTGCGCACGCAAGTCCGATTTACCCGCAGCTAAGTTTGAGCATGACCAAAACTTTTCCGGGTGAGGCGGGGATCCCGCAGAGGTCCAGTAGAAGGCCCTTAGCAGCAGCACCTCGCAGGCAACTTCCACGCAGGTACTTCGCAGTTGCCGTATGCGGCAAAGACAATGATATTATGTGGGACTTCTGCCATTCCTTCAAAGGAATTTCTTCACTGAGTTGTCAGCCCCGAGGAGCCTGGCACGCAGGTCACACAGAATACCCGCAAGTAGAACTTAAGTAGAACGCGACCAGCAAGTACACATGCAAAACTCGCCCAAATCCATGTCCGCCCTCAGAAACTGTCGGATATGCTGGAAAATCCCCACACGCAACAAGCCCGCGTAGCTTGCCCAGAAAGGAGTGACAGGGCCTAAACATGGTTGCGGGTAAAAAAAAAGATTCGCGTGCGCACCTCCGGGCGACTACGGGTGAGATATGTGCTATGTACTGTCATGTGCGGGTCATCTGCGGGGACCTCCGGGTAGTAAGAATTGTTCTTCGCAAGTCGCACGCAAGGCTTGCCCGGAAAGGTGTGACACGGCCTTTACAAGCAATACAGTCAGTGAACTGTGATCAAAATCGGAAGAAAATTAATTCCCCGAAGTTATGATATTGTAAAGTTTCGCAGGTTTTCATGAAACAGTTTTCTTTGAAAAGTCACTATAAATTAATAAATATGCAATAGTGAATCAGTGATGCACTAAGCGTTTCGAGAATAGTGCAATTCCTTACCTCACAAGGCTGTTGAATTCTACATCAATGTAAATCATTTTGAATTGTTATCCCGGGTTAAGACTACTGACAAGTCTCTGTGTGATGAATGATGACACGCCCCTCATACTCATACTCATTCCTTACAGTCTTTTTTTCCCCTCTCTCTCTCCTTCAGCCTTTTACTTCTTTCTCTCCTTTTAACCTCCTCCTTTCCTGTTCAGAAAAGGTTATCAAGGTCATCACCTCTATATCATTACCCTATGACATAATACAAATGAGTTTTATTATGTTATTTTCTTAATGGATTACTTTTCTGATTACGTCACTATTGGATTCCTGAGTAAAGTTGTACATGCATATGGCTGTGTTTGTTTGTATACCTATGTGTGCATACACACATTCACGTAGTCCTTCTTTGTCTCTCCTTCTCCCTCTCTATCTTTACTAGACCCCTCTTTTACCCATTCTACCACGTTCTTCCAATCTGCTCTACCAGGTGAAAGCTTTCATTGACTCTGTTTTTATTTTGATGGGGCCACCTTCCCTATCACGTTGCTGTATCTCCTTATCTTTACAATTTTTATATGTGCGGTCCACGATATGTATGTATTCATTCTTGTGAAAGTTGAATAGGATATAAATTTATTTTCTCATTCTGCACCCCCATACAAACGTCCGTAGTAATGTATGCACATGCATAAGTCTGTGTATGTATGTATGTATGTATGTGTATACCTGTATGATGTATTACATACACATCCAAAATTTGCTAGACCCTCTTTTTTTTTTAATCCAATTTGTTTTGTCCTTCCCATCTCCCCCGGCAGGCGAAAACTTTCACTGATAATGTTATCATTTTTGATGGAGCAACTTTTCTGACTATGTTGCTGTTCATCACCGAGTATCTTTCTATTTTCCCAATATCTATTAACAAATATGTGTGGTTTATGATATGTATCTTACTGAGAAAGCTACGCAGAATATAAATATGTTATTTTTGTAACCCTGCCCCCTTATACAAAGGTTCGCACATGGTATGTGACTACATGCAAAAGGCTGTGTATTTGTGCGTATTGTGCATGATGTATTGTATACACATACTTATTGCCTTTATCTCTCCTTCTCCCTCTATCCCTCTCGTATCTCTATACTCTACATCTCTTCCGTATATTGCTTTGAGAATCACCCCCATAAAGCTATTTTTTAAATAAATCTGCAATTCTAAATGGAGAAATATGACATTTTTATGTATATTTTTATGTATATTTTTGGACAGTTAGAGGAACTATTCTGTGAGTTTGATGTTGTTATTTGGATTATGTTTAAAGAAGAATGTGGGTCACGGGTATTTTTAAGGGGTCGGATGAGAGTGCTAGGGTATATGTTTCATTTGATAATCTAGTCATTAGAATAAAATTTGGTTATGAAATATACAAAAAAAAAAATCAGTTGATGTAATTATATTGGGGTTGTGCAATCACATTTTTAAATTTTTAAATATCTTATCTTTGGTTATCATCAGTCATGCAAACCTGATGTTTTGTGTATGATGTTTTGTAGTTTTATTGGAGTAGAGGCAAACCAGCCGTCACAGTATTTTTATATAGTTCTGCTTGTTTTGACAAATGTGGAATATGTTCTTATCTTGCATGATATATTATATCGGATAATGCTCACCTTATTGATTTGCATACTTATGATATTTTCCCACTCAATTCCATCACACGTGCAAATGCTTTACTCTGTAACCGTCTGAATGTTTGAATTTGTATGTATATATTTTATGTGATATTATACGCAATTTAGCCCTCGGGCTACGAGATGTGATATGAATAAATAAACCTTTCAATAAAAATAAAAAAATCCCCTTATAATAACTTTGACATACAGTGTGTACATGAAATTATGAAGTTTCCAATTTTTCTTTTCATCAAACACAATAACGCTCCTGAATCAAATCCAGACATAAAAAATCTGACTGATTGTTATTTTGAAGTTATTCTATCATGACAAGAATAACATTATGCTCCATACTTTTAGACCAGACAAACTGAAGTTTCGCCAATTATTTTTTTTTGTACATTATCGATGGAAAATTGTGAGGTGATGAAATCATCAGTTCATTCATTTACATAATTATTCAATTCACATCAACTGTTCAAGAAGTGTTGTACAAACATTAGCGAATCTTTGAAGCTTTATAACTTATGCTTTTGATCCGATGTTTATCAAATTCTCACTGTTGTGCTTGTAGAATTGGCCTTTGAATTCCCCCTTCAAGTTGAAGAATGGCCGAATCATAAGCGGGCATGTATACCTACTGAAGATCATGCATGTGAATACTTTCTGATCATTCAGGGAAGCTGAATTTAAAGACTGCAGTGTCCAGGTCTAGTGATATACCTTAACAATTATTCTATCCTCAAAATGCGGTATTCGTGTTCTATCCTCCTTGCATCTTTTCTGCGTTCCTCACAGTTCGGACGCCAAGGTTGCGGTCAGTTGGAGTTACAACTGGTCAGTCCGTGGTCAGCAGTGTAGTTACTGGTCAAGACGTGCACGCTCGTAATGCGAATCCACAAGGACTGATATTCATAGGCTTATCGCCTTATTAGTCCCTTGATCTGTGTCAGGTTCTAATTTGACACTGTCATCCTGGTACATTGTGATCAAAGTCAGACTTTATATTTTTTCTTCCCACCCCTCCCCCCTCCCTCTCCGCAAGAGATCGGTTTTCTATGCAGTTTTTCATATTTTGCAGGTATGCCGAGGGTTTGGTCTGACTAATTGTTCATATTTGATTGTGTTAATCATGTTTACTTTGCAAGTCGCTGTATATCTTGAGTTGTATCATGACACTTGTTGCTATTCTATGTTCTTGCTTATATCCCAAGACAGAGGTTTCGTGGAAGGTTTTGTGTAGGCAGAACATGCAGGTATGTTTAGGGGCTTGTTTCAATTGTTGTTGATCTGATTGCATGCTGGCGTATATACCTATTTTGAATGAGATGCTATTTCACATTATATACAATAGTTACATACTAGGCGCTCCTTGCAGGTCATTCTGCATGACGCTATACATGTACTGAATATCTATTTACAACATGCAGGTGACACTCACGTATGTCTATATTTCATAGTCTTTATTGTGTGTTCGATGTTAATTCATGGATATGCTTTACAGTTTTTACACCTCTCGTTGGAAAGAAAATATCAAAATGAAACGAGAATCCCATGACTGACCACATGACAATCATAAAAATTCGATTGCTATGGTACATAATGACCATGTGTTTGGGGTTTGACCGGGTTAATAAAGAAGACAATCTTTACATGCAAAAGAGGAGAGAATTTCTTTCAAGACTTTATCCATTTTGGGACCACATTCTCAAAATCTCATTCCTGTCTGTGTAAAGCACTAATGGTCCTGTGTTTGGTTTGACCGGACTAATAAAGGGATATGGTGGGTGCAGAATCTCGTTGTCCAGAGTCAGTAAAATAATCGAAAGCAATGCACAAATATTGACCTTCTTGTGATCTTTCTCTTTTTTTAACCCTCTGTAAACATAGATTTCGTCTATTAAGCTTCTAAGAACCAGCAAGTAAAAAAAAAAAACAAAACAAGAACAAATTGCCTTGGTAGGCCTATATAGGCTTTTGAGATGAACAATATCATGAAACGTTATTGTTTTACTGTACCAGGGAGGTCGTCTCACCTCCCTGATTGTACGTGATACCATATGCCTACTAGCCCTTGAGTGTATAACGTATGATAGAATTGAACGAGTGGAGGTCACGTTCGTTTTATATACGAGATTGCCATTGCCTATCTGATAACAATGACTCAATTATTCAATAAAACTGCCTTGAGAATTAACCATGCAGATTCATGCTGGGTTCCAACTGTCGTGCGATCCGCTACGCAACTCACGCCACGACTGGCCATACATAGTTACAGTTGATGGTGGACCTACAACAAACTGGTCCAATCTCGGACCCCAAGAACAGATCTATCAGAAGATAAATCTGAAATGGGCTATCCACCGTACACCACATTGTCACATGTCATTTCTTTTTTTCATTGTATTTTGATACTTCAACCTTGATTCATCATGTTTCAATTACGTCAAGTTTAACACTGTTTATTCTATGTACTAGGTGTTTCAAAAAACATTTCCCACTTTTGATCATTAATAATTCTGAAACTGTTCATTCGATAAAACTGTCATTGATATGAGTAATAGCTGAATAGTGTACAATTTTGTTGAAGGTAATTTGAATGTGAAAGCATAAATCAGTTTCATTAAATCTAAGATTGATTTTGAAGTAAGGTTTCAGATTTTGGTCAAATTTTAACCCTCTGTACAAAAATAAACTTTACACAGAAACCAATGATGTGTATGTGAGTGTGTGCTGACAATGGCCCTGAACAATAGACATGCCTGAACCACCTGTTGACGGGGCGTCAGTCTCGCGCTCCCTGGCACATGAATGCTTAATCAATAATTCATGTTGATTGCCCTGGGCACTGCTAGTCTGAATTCATGCTCGGTAAAGGGTAAAATGCATGCACATGGAAAAAGTAAGCACATGTTTCCATGTGCTTGCAAACACCATATTTCATTCCAGCTGGCAATCATTTTCAAATTTTGCTTCACATATCACTAAATTTGGGATATAATCAAGCATTAATGATCTAAAGTTCCTCATTTTTATACAACTGTCTATGTATACTAATTAAATAGGCTGACAAATTTTCGCTTTTTCGATAAAAAGAGATCATTTTTGGTAAAGAGTTCAGCAGCATTTTTCATTGGGGCGATTTGTTTCACAGTAAATTTATTTAAGGCTCCATATACACAAGAGTGTATGCTCTAATTGATTTTCTTTTCTTCCTGTCACCATGTTTACGATAGAACAGAAGGTATTCATTGTAATTTCGTTTTTCAGAAGTAGGGAGAGGACTGTCGCGACTCAAAGACAGTATCGGCAGGTGTTTGACTTTACACAGATACTGCCAGAGCCTGAATAAAGACTAGTTGTGACAGTGGAATTTCTCATGAATAAATAATGAAGCATTCAAACCCTGGCCATTGTTCAGGACCATAGTCAGGTGTTAACCACACACTCCCATACACACCCATTGACCACTGTGCAAAGTGAAATTTTGTACAGAGGGTTGAAAATAGAGCAAAATCTGGAACCTAACTGTGAAATTAATCATGGATTTCATGAAACTGATTTATGCTTTCATATTCAAACCACCTTCAACCAAATTGTACAGTATTCAGCTATCACTCACATCAATGACAATGGTATCTGATATATAGTTTATGAATTATTAAGAATCAAAAGTGGGAAATGTTTTTTGAAACACCTAGTATAATACGATTTTACTGTTTCGAAAATAAAAACAAACAAACAATCTGCACCACTGTTGAAATCGTCGTCTGAATAGTGGAATAATCATGGTGATCGTATCAGCACGGTTGTGACATTCAGTGTATATTATGCTCGTATATTCAGGGCCTACTGCTACATTTCGTCCCGTGAAGTTAGGGAATCCCAGCTGCTGAGGACATAACGCTAACAGTAACTAACAGGACGGAAGTCTTACAAGGAAGACAACAAATTGTGGCTTATCATTTCAGATTTACACTACAAGCAGGCGCTGACAGCATAATAGCCACGTGACGCGTGTGCATTATTACCCCGCCGGCGTGCTCACCGTTTATTTATACATACTAACATAGGCATATAGTTTATCAACTTTTTATCACCATCGTCTTGTGTGCTGCATTGGTTAATCCTGATCAAGAGAAAGTTTACCGAGGCTTGCAGGCCCACCCGACGCGCCTATCCCACAGTCAGTGCGTGAAACACTGAGTAGGTGCTATAGGAAATGAACCATGGAGCTATTCGTTTGTAGCTCCATGGATGAACTGAGCAACACTTCAATATTAGTTCTTGATAACCCTCCAACAAGGCGCTGACATAAACTCTAGTAATCGAATGTCGTCTGTGCAACATAAAACAAAAAATCTTAACTACGCAAGAGCCAACATACGAGTAGTAAACATGGTAAACCTCTCTCTAATTGCATCTCCTTCCCCTTTTGCACGTGTGTTCAATAGACCAGTTCGTAATTCCACATTGCGCATGAGCAGAAAAAGGTCATTTTGTGTACCAACAGGCATTTTAGTTTGTAAATTCACTAAGATAAGCATCATGTGATCCTCATCTAAATGGTGCTTGCAAGCACATCCACCTGACAGCAAGAATGGTATTTCGCAATATAAAAGGATCATAGGCTGTTATTGCATTCAATACAAAACAATAAAATGGATGCCTGCTAAATTGTCAACTGATGGAGTATTCTGATCACCTGCTCTAAACGCAAGCTCATTTTTTGTTTGAATATGAATTCCATAAATTGTTACGTCGGGCAAGCTTATGCATTATGCCGCTTTGAAAACGAGTGAAATGCCTAACCAACTGAGAAAAAAGAAAGGTCATTTTGTACCAATGTGTACATGAGCTAATTACTAACTGGCTTATTAAATCTTGAGATTAAGACGAAGACAGTGATGTCTGCAACATGAGTGAACCCAGTAAGCTGATGCTGAATAATAAGCCAGCTCGTAATTAGCTCATGTGCACATTTGTACAAATGACCAAACCTTTCTGGGTGCTGTTCGTTATTCCGAAGGTTCGCTATTCCGAAGGTTCGTTATTCCGAAGGGTCGTTAATCCGAAACACGCAAATTCCCTATACCTAGAGGTTCGTTAATCCGAAAATGAAAAAGGGTTCGTTAATTCGAAAATTTGTGGAGTTATTCCGAAGGTTCGTTATTCCGAAGATTGGTTAATCCGAAAATGAAATTCGGAACAATGAACCTTCGGAATAACGAATCTTAGGAATAAAGAGCCTTCGGAATAACGAACCTTCGGAATAACGAGCTGTAACCATTTTTCTTCCCCCCCTTTTTTTTCTTTCACTGCTGGTCACTACCTCACTCGTCGAAGCGACAATGCATACCTTTGCTTGACGTAGTAATTTATGGAATTTACGTTCAAATAAAAACAAAGCAATGAACCTGCGTAGACCAGGTGACAGGAATCGCTCAGCAATTTACAACTTGGGTAGGGATCCACTTCATTGTCTTGCATTGAAAGCATTAACATTTTTGTCCTGATATTAATGCTAAATACCAGGTGTGCTGGCATGCACCATTATTGTGATTAAATGAATAGGCCTAATTATCATATTGCAGATGCTTATCCCAGTGAAATTAAAATCCAACATGTTCATATCTCAAATTACCTTTTTCTGCTTATGCGCAAGGTGGAACTATACGAACTGGTTTAGATGGGGTCATAAAACCCTGTCTGACGCAAACCCTATGGACAGATGACATTTCACATCATAATAGGACTACTGGTCATTTCTCCGAGATCACATGCGTCCTTCGTGTAAATAGTGAAGGAACCCCGGGGAAACATTAGAAGAGAGCACCCGCACTCAGGAACACTCACTATCTAATTGAAGGTAAGGGGGCAAATCACGCTTAACTATATTTTATCGACATGGATTTTCATTTCATGTCACATTTCCAGGCATCCACGCGGCGAGGTAAGGACTTCCTTTGGCATTATACAACTCCTAGTACAAATGACGATCCTTACCCGTTAGCTATCTTAATGACATGGACATTATAGGTTTTCCTTCGAACGCTTCCGCCTTATGAAATATGATGGCACGAACGCACGTTAAGTGGTGGAAGTAGAGTCTGCTCTGAGGCCATGTCATCATTATGTTCAATTTTGTGTTCAAACTTTTGTCTTCGAACCCGGGCGTAGGCTGCCTTGGAGACATCCTTTTTTCTTTTTTTTTTCTTTTTTTACCTCGTTTTAGCCCGTCTCAGCGACACACATTATACAGAAAGTTTGCATGACCTAGATCCCAAACAATCTGCAAATGCTATGCAAATAAACAAACTTCAGACAAGCACTCTGTTTACTAAGCGTATCCATGGCTATAGACTATGAATTCATATGCAGCAAAACTTTGTTTCAATAACTTCACATTTGGAAATGCTTTGTTTTTGACTACTCCAACAGTACTGTGAAACTGCCATGAATTTAAAAAAATTGTGGCTAAACTGTTTTTATGTTTTCACATTAATCATCGTCATAGTTAAATGTTACAAGATTCTCAACTTGTAGATTATCATGTGACTATCATTCCCGCTTGTTGGGAAAATGGAAACACTTTTCCATCATGGGTGTGAGAAAGGAAACCATGTTTTACAGCTAAAACATGGATTATTACTCCATACAATGAGTAAAACGAAGCAGAGTTTCAAGGGTAAGGTTGAGAAGCACTTGCATTTTTTGTTTTGTTTTTGTTTCTGTTTTGCTTTTCTCTCACCTCCCTGATTCGAAAGACCCAATTTGCACAGTGGGTATATAGGTACAGGTGTACCTACAGGTGTACCTACAGGTGTACCTATACAATATCATTCGCATTCGACATTAATAGGCATTACTGGAATGTCATTGTGAACACATCGTAAAACAAAACAGAGGAAAAAATTCAAACGAGTCTTGTTTACAAACAAAATTATTTAAATCCTATCCGTAGTTCTGAAAAAAAAAATACACACACACAAAGAGGAATCCCAAAGGTTGTCCCTGACAGCATGTAACCGGAAATACTGCTCGACACAACTAGTGACTGATGTACGCTATAGCTAGCTAAAAGGCTTCTGAAATGTGATTCGATACAGGAAAAAAGGCGAATCAGAGGGGCCATCCCACTAGACCGACACCCACGAGTCATACAGCCCACGAGTTCGACATTGAAAACAGGTCCATATTGGAGTCATACAGCTCACGAGTCATACAGCCCAGGAGGTCGACAATAGGCAAATAAAGCCCATGAGTTCGACACTAGGTAAAAACAGCCCACGAGTTCGACAGATACAACACGGTCTCGAGGGCCTTGTTAGCTTAACTCATGGGCTGTATGGTGAGCTGTATGACTCGTGGGTGTTGGTCTCGTGACGTGCACCCGAATCAGACAGGGTCCTCCGGAAAGAAAATACACTGTGTATACCCATAAATTTGAGTATACTGTAGAAACATGACAAACAAGTACAGACTTGGTGGATAAGACCCTTGCAGAAGTTTGATTCGCTGGAATGATGATGATGATGGATGTGCAGCTATTTGGCGGCACTTCTCTGACCATCTCCGGCTGATTTCCTCAAAGGCTGACAGACAGTGTGACTGTTTGACAAATGGATGTCGGTACTTGAGGAACGGAACATGCAACTCTCTCTCAACTCGTTCACATTTATAGAAGGTTTGCATTCATCATTCCACTTATCTTTATACGTCAATCAGACTTGTAGTATACTTGCTATGCGATGACAGTAGGCCTATAAGGAATCTCAACCTGGATTCGGTGGGGGGGGGGGGGGGGGATCTAGGTCCTACATTGTATTTTTCAATTACATTTCCAGCTCGATTCTCGGTCTCTAATTTGTGTGACATTCGTGAAACATGAAATACAAACTTTTGAAGACAATTATCTTGTTGGTAACCTTGACAGCATCTGTTGCAAGGTTGTCAATAATAATGCCCCCTGAAGGCACGTGTCTACAGATTTGTGCTGAGCTGATTTTGAAAACGCAGCAGACTGTAAGTACATATTATTAAATGCACCCGTACTGCAAAGGCGAGGTCACGTCTAGCGACCAAAAGCAGACAGTAAGCGGTACTGTACAGAATCAAAGACTTGAAGCATATCAATTGTCTGCAGCTCTAGCAACGAATCACAAATATGAAACATTACTCATAAGGTAGGCCTATGACTTCTTTTCATATATATCATCTAGTCATGCTGTTTCTGGTACTCGCAGGCAAGGTTATCATAAATCCTGTAGGCCTACTTTCTCGCCACACGAGAAATTGATGGTGTCTTCTTGGAGACTACCATGAACGGAAATTATGCTGTTTCTATGACGCGGTTCCCATACAGATTATGCTAGTATCGGGCTTTAATTGGTTTTAAACAGTCTGGATATTCACTAGATGGTATTTTGAAAAGTCTCACGAGTTCAAGCCACACCACAGAAAACAGCGGAACTACGTATTGCCAAATTAGCATATAGTTGAAGTATCAGTTCAGTGCGTGTTTTAATCATTGCCACTCAGAAACTGAAATTAGCATAAATCAGTAGGCCCTATGCCTCACGGGAGAGAGTGAACTTTCTGCACAGCAATGAATTACTTTTGTTGGCTAAATCGGTGAAACAGTCTGTTGCCTGAGACTACACAAGCAGCAGGTGTTACGCTCAGCTGCTTTTGAATAGCGAGCTGGAATGTCGATTCTCTGGAGCCAACGCACCAGAATAATAATTTAACGATCAAAAAATAATGACAACCATGACCCACACAAGCAAGCAAGCAAGAGTTCTACACTCACATCGATGTTGCAGGACTGCTGTTATATATTTTTTTTTCATTCTCTGCTCAGCCATTTTTCGTCTTCACCCGTACCAAGTGACTGTATATACTGCACTGCATGTTGAAACCGCAACGGCGCAAGACGATCAAAATGTACACTCTTCGCAGAATCATGATGAGCTTCAAACCGAAGCTCCTTGACAGAACTTGAGCCATGATATTCAGGGTCATCACAGGTGCATATCTCATCGGTTTATTCAAAGACGGTGGCTCTTGAAAATGTGTGAGCACGCCTGTAATAGCACGACGAATGGTAACTCAGTAACTCTATGATTATCATATCCAATTAAGCGCATGCATAAACGAGGGTGGACAACGAAAAGACAAAAAAACAACAAACAAACAAAGATAAAAAACGAACATATCCTATATAGTTTACGAGTCATTTTTACGAGTTCAGTCAACAATGAATGCATGCTACACACCGTGTTGCATTGTGTCTGTGTATTTTACGTGACATTAATACAAATTTAAAACGTGATCCGTGAAAAGTCTATCAATAATCATCTTCAAATAGACCGCGTTACTTGTCAGTTGCCTGCAAGGCATTCGTATTCACCCTGGAACTCTATTGACATCATTATTTATTACATTAAATTGGACGTCACTCATGAATCAAAGCAAGAGACAACTATATAGCTCATCAGCTGTCTTTCAAAATGGAGCCCGACATGATTATCATTATAATTCCATGAAGCAAGTTGTCTGCCAAGGGCGGGATAAACCAACTCATTTCAGGCAGCAGTAATCATCGTGGGATGCAAAACCAGGGAAGTGGGGCATTTCCCACCTCCTTACTATTAAAAGACTGCTCAGTCTCTGTATGAGCTCTGCTCGTATTGCCCGAAACGAACAGTTCTGACTATACCATCAAACTTTGCTGCATAAAATGTGGTATGTGCAACAACATCATTTTTGCTTTGTTTCATCTTATACATAAAAAGTACAGTTATACAAAGGCACGAGAAGGGAGAGAGAGAGAGAGAGAGAGAGGAGGTGACTTATCAGTCCCACGTATTCATATCTGTGGTGTAACTCTCTACCGATCACTTTGGATTTTCGTTGACAAGTTTGCAAACTCAACCATCTAAAACAGAGCAAAATTAAGTCAGTTTTGCTTGATATCGACTTTGGCCCTAAAGCGTGCAAAAGTTGTCACCCCATGCGAAACAGTAAATATATACTGTACATCAACTGCATGAAGTAAGCGAGTCCTATACGTGATCATGTCACTGTTGTCAGTTGATGATACCAAATGCTATTGAACTTTGGTGGGCAATCAGCGGTATCAAAACTTTCACGGCCGCATTCATTATCATCATATTGACGGAATCGAAAAATTGGTCATTGGAAGTACACTGTACGGATCCAAAGGGTGGAAGCAGAGAGATGCGCTTTTTACTGTTTTGCGTACTCCTCTTTCATAGAATCATAAAAGCATACAACTTACGTATAGGAAGCATTGCACAGATTAATCAAAACGAAAGACCAAATAATCAATGCATTTATGCCTATACATACATACATATATTATTTATTCATTATGTGATATAAAATATCAATTTATTAATATCTTGATAAGGTAATTTTTTATACATTAGCTTTTTCGCTTTTTCTTCATGACAGGAAGGAAATGCGCTAAAGTGGGTCACAACGCGTCGGACCGGAAGACTTTGCGAGATCAGTGCATAAGGGGTGAAGCAATGTGGTTCGTAATGGTATGCAAGGTAAGCTCGAGAATACAGGGGATCACTCACGCATCACATCGGAATCCACATCCTCTTTCACCGCATCTTGCTAATCTCTTCACCGTGGCCTGATATAACTTGCACTAAAAGGGACATTCTGAAATCGGTTTATACAAATCCCTCTTCTTCTTCCAGTTCTATTTCTTCATCATTATCTCTTTCTTCTCCTTCTTCTTTTCCTTCTTTACGAATTGGATGTGTCAATGTACAATCTGTGTCAAATTGTAGGAATCTTGGAGTTTATTTTGACCCTGAAATGTCAATGGCGACACACATTACAAACACATGTCGATCTGTATATTTGCAACTACGCAATATTCACAGTATCAGAAAATCCTTATCAAACAAAGTTGCAGCCTCTGTTATTCATTCGTATGTTTTGTCTCGTATTGATTATGGAAATGCATTATTGTTCAAGGCTTCATCTTACCAACTGGCCAAACTACAGCGTGCTCAGAACTCTGCTGCTCGGGTCCTCAGTGGAACATCTCGCTTCTCCAGCATTACCCCAGTTCTAAAAAATCTTCACTGGCTACCAGTATCCAAGAGGATAGAGTTTAAAATTCTTATTCATACATGGAAAGCAGTACATTCTTCAGCTCCAAAATATTTGCAAAACCTTGTTTCAGAATACGTCCCTGGCAGAAATCTCCGTTCATGTAATAGTAAACAATTAACAGTTAAAAGAACAATCTCGACTCTCGGAGAAAAAGCCTTTGTTTCTGCAGCCCCATCTCTCTGGAACGCTCTTCCACTGAGGATCCGATCAGCAGAGACCATTGAAACATTTAAAAAGCTTTTGAAATCACATATGTTCGCATTTTGTTTCGATTGAATTTTCAACGAATTGTTCATTGGTGTGTATATCTCTACCTATCTCTTTCTTCTTTTTCAACCTTCTTATGTACAATTATGACTATGATGTATGCTATTCTTTTCATAATTACGTCCCTCTGCGCCTCAGAATAGGATACTAGATCGAAGGCGCATTACAAATGCTGTACTTATTCTTCCCCTGCTTCTTCTTCTTCTTGTTTTTCGCAGACTTTTTTTTTTTTGGGGGGGGGGGGAAGAACGGGATTCTTTTTGCTGTTCACTCTTGTTGTTCAGTCATGTCTTCTTACGGGCCTACTGCTTTTTTCTTTAAGGTCGTGTCGATTATAGTGAACGACCAAAAATATGTTATACATTCTTTACCATGCTGAAAGTTTTCAACAAACGGTATATTCTGGGCTACGAAAAAATTAAAATACAAAAAATGTAACAACAGCAGCTATTTATACTGTTGTAATCGTATTGACTATATAGGCCTATAATGTAATCGACTCGCTCCTTGTGGAATCTCGTCAGTAATATCCGTAAATCACGGTCTCGGTGTTTCATGTCATCAAAATCATCAACGATGGTGGTGGTGTGACAAAAAGTGGATTATACAATTACACAACATGTTAGTAAAATCATATATGCTCTTGATTAGAATGATATCAATAATGATGATAACAATAACTTATTGTTATCATCATTATTGATCCGGGTCATATCCTATAAGTTAACAAAGGAAGCCTCTTAGTGTAACTTCTACTATATACATCCCAAGGGTTTGGCCATATTATCACGTATAATTGCCTAATTGCTATAGGTATAGGGTCCTACTCATTTTCACACCTGTAGGCCCTATATGCATGGGTCAAGAGGGTCTGTTATGGTAGGTTCACAACTAGGTCCTATATGCTATAGGAGAACTCTCTCATTAACTTTGAAGCCATCAACTTATATAACCATTCACACAAGTTGATGACGATATGGATTATGAAGTAAAGTAGACTTGAAAGGAGACTAAAGCGTGTCCAAGGACTCTTCATATCGTCATTGTCGGCTCATATAAATTCGTAGATATTTGATTACTCCAGATAATGTAGAAAGTTCATTAATAATGCACAATCGCTCGCTGAAGCATTGCCGTGCTTGCTGTAATAATAATAGTAAATTTCATTATGCCGCGGCAATTACAGAGAGTTGGGGGAATTGAGATGAGACCAATGAGAGGGCTTGGTGAAATTGCGTACACGGTCACAAACAAAGCGGACACGATCGTCATGTTAACTCCTTGAAAGACGAAAGGTTAACTTGTGCACTTTTCCCCCGAAAGGCTACATGCTGACACGATCCACGAGAATTCATTATTACACTAAAAAATAGGGAGATCTATGTGAGAGACACGCCCCAGCTCCTATATAGTGCATTGGACACATGTCATGTAGGACTTGATTCATTCACGTGTAGCAACCAGCGTATAATACCATGCAGGGAGTTCTCTTTCCACCTCCCCGATATACACTGTAAAAACATCGGTGTTAGATTTAACACCACGGGTGTTAAATCTAACACCGATCAAACTTCAATAAAGGACCACACCCACAGGTGTTAAAAATGCACTGTGATGGTGTTGAAAAGTGTTCACCTGACACTTCTTGGTGTTAATTTGACATTGTACCTGGTCTTATTTTGACACTGTACTGGTGTTAATTAAAAAATGACACCACATGGTGTTGATTTGATATTTGTTGGTGTTAATATCAATGGTTTAACACCCGTCCAGCTTCAATAAGAGACCACACCAGCTGGTGTTACTTTGGTGTAAATTTATTTTCACATTTTTTTCAAAAATCTAGTATTTTAATGTAAAATTCTTGATCGTCTTGTTTAAATCAAAAATCAACAAGAAGTGCAGTTACTAAGAAACTCTTCAAAAAACAGTTTAAAATTTGGAAATGACACCCGGAGGTGTTAATTTAACACCATAAATGAGCACCGAAAATTTAACACCAGCTCGGTGTTCACTATTTAACACCGGACTTTTTGCAGTGTACCATGAAGCTACAACGCAAATGTGCTATAGCTCCATGATAATACCAAAGAGATGCCTGGGATACATCCTTGATAATTCCAGGCAGATGAGTCACCTACCTGATACTACCATATTCATAGATTTATACACGTAGGTCCATGATGATACTATACACCATTACACGTTTACGGTTTGCACGCTTACAAGGCGTAGCCCGAGAACACAACCATGCGAAACCTCAAAACAAGAGAAAACGATGCACGAGAAAGTTGAACTGGCGATTGCTCTACGATTACAATGCTCCACAAAATGCATGGTACATCCGGTCTTCGTAAAGCAAAAAGTTTTAGTTCCAGCTTTACTGGAAAAAGGCTAAACTCTATCATTATGCTATAGCCATGCATGACCACCGGACCAACTGGGATATTCAATTTCAATGGAACTCCTGATGTCGACATCTCAAAACAGCCGCTAACGAAATAGACCGTTCCTGTAACTAATTACAATTAACCATTTATTTATTTCAATTCATATAAACATGTTTCTTTTCCAACAACTGCTAGTAACGAGGCATTTCATTCACCTGCTACCTCCTTATGTTCCATAGAAATAGGCAGGAATTCGCCTAGTTGTTGCTAAGTCGGGCAAGCTTTGTGGTTGTCAATTTTCGAACAAACTTAAAGGTCCTGTACCTTTGGGAGCACTGATTTTAAAAATGGTCAAGATATCAGTTTTGTTACATGACGGTGTAGGTCAGTTGTATCACAAAACATCTTACCATATAAAATTTTTGCAATAAAGCCTAAAACACAAGGAGGTATCACCATTTTTCTCATTCAACCATAACTGTAGACGGTTAGTCTGGAAACATTTTCATTATTGTTCACATTTTGTATATTTAACAATACACAAACACACACAAAATTATTTCTGGAACTTGATGGGTTAAAAACACACGTAACTGCTATTCCACCAGATAGCTGGCTGACAGGTCTGAATAATTACCAAAATAATAGAAACCTGTTCGGAATGCTCTCGGTCGGGGGATTACCGAAAGCAGAACATCTTAATCCATGCCTTACATGATTAATCCATGTCAAACGCAACTCTCATCAGCAAGCTATACATTTCGCGATTAGCAGCGTGGGGTAGGTAACGGATGTTCAATTATTCCCGTTTCCGCATCGTATTTAACAACATCACACTGTCATTTCACGCGTGGCAAGGCAACACATTATTACTACATGCCCCTCGAGCATCAAAAGATGACACCTCAGCAAAATGTGATATGACACCTTTAGACTTGACTGGACAGATACTAGTGACGTGTTCATTTCAAAGCGCTGCACAATTTTCTGAAAGTGGTAATACCTGTGTATAGCAGTCACTCTATTATACAGAAATTCAAAATATGACCTTTCCGGACAGGTAGCCACTATATAATATAATCGAACGGTTGGCGGCATTATCATTATGAATTGATAACACGTAATAATATGTGACAAAATGACTGTTGAAGACACGTCACACGCGTGTCTCCTGTTCACAAATGCAAGGAGCTCTAAGATGTCACTAATCGTCACTGATAGTACTATAAATACGAGTGCGTATACGCTATCTCTCATAATTTTATATTCAGCAATTATAGGTGCTGGCCCCTAAGCAAAGTGCTTATCGATAATGGTCCCTTCACCTGTATAGGCCTACATTCAAATACCATTAAATATCTGTACGTCTAATATAGGCCTACAGCTACACGTTGATATTTATCTTTTTCTTCAGTACTCTTGTTTATAATTTCATGTCAGAATAATTGTTGATTTTGTCATAATGACTACATTCAATTTTACAAGTGGAGAAAAAAAAACTGAAACTGAAAAAAAAAACCTGAAATCTGAGACACAAAACTATGCCGGGTATAGTAAAAACGATACACAGTTCTAATACGCCAACAAACGAAGCTATAGTACATAGACATGTGGTCGCTTTAAGCAAGGTCTACAACAAGGAGCTACGGTATCCCCATGGTAACACCATAATCATCATCGAGACAGTTTGTAGTGACCACTCAATGTATAAGTGGCCGCTAGCACCAAGCAATAACTAAGATAGGGTTGATTGTTCGCCCAATTATTGCTCTCTATAGAATAGTTACATTTTTTAATGAATTTATCTCAATCTCTTGGCCTGAACCTGTTGGAACTATGTGATAAATCGCCTGATGCACAATTATTATATAAACGGTGGACATATTATATTACAGGCTACGTCCTCACTCCAACATTCACAGCGTTTGTACAAATTACCCGACTTTCCTCGAACTTTCAATGCACTTATTTATCTGTATTAGATCCACTTGTATGTTTTGGGAGCTTTTAACATTCAAGATACACACTGACCCAGTTCTCGAACAGAATAAGAGAGTAACAGATGCTGATTTCCCTTATCAAGAAAAACAACCTTTCCGCAAGTAATGAAGATACAACGGTGAGCGCATTCAAAACAAAATGCGAATCAGCAGAGCTATCACTTTCGACATTCAAGAGCATTAGAAATATAATGGTCAAGGAAAAACAACAACAGCTAGAGACCGAAGAATCTGAGGATGTATCATATGGCAGAGAGTTATCTGGACTTCAGGAAATGTCATGCTATACACGCTTATACCCGAGCGTTTGAATACTGCTGGTAGAATAACCCTATAAGATTCTCGGAAAGTGAGAGAGGACCAATTTCCCTCCCTTTAATCGTGAACAATGAGTTACACATCTGTGGGTCAAACAAAAAGAAGACATTTCCACATTATCGCGTTTGATGGGAAACACTATGCATAGACTCATATGAACGGAGCAAAGTCACGCATGTATGACTCAAATTTAATATGCGAACAGAAAACGTTTCATTAAAGTTCGCTGAAAGAAAGTTAATATGGACTTGATTTGTTTTCATGTGTTCGTGAAACTGATATCTCTTACAAACTGGCGATCAGATTGTGTAAATCAAATAAAATTATAGGCCTATACGCGGGGGGGGGGGGGAGGGGGTAGGGGAGAGATAACAAAGAATATAATGATAATATTTATAGAAAACTATTCCTTATAAAGCGTTTTCCAGCAAACTGATCATAGCACTGTTAAACAAAAACAAAATTAATATAGGCCTACATTTTAATTATGATGGAAACATTTTGGCTATGAGTTTCTTTTTGAAAGTTTCTTCCTGCATCAATAATGTAATTTTGCGGGAATACATCACCTGAGCTGAAAACAATTGAGTGATTCTAGGACATTTCTGTATTACACTGTTTAATCCATTAATCATTGGGGAGTTTAAGCTATTGTATACTATGTTACCGTATTCTGCCCGGAACATAGCGCTTATATACAAATGCACTCGTCTTGGATGAGTGTATATATTAGGCCAGTCACGTGGTTGGGCATTTGGCTTATAAAAAGTATAGTGCCTTTGCGCGAATGCCGGATTATGAATAAAACTTGTTTTACATTTTTTTTGACATAGTATGCCGACACATTCTATATAGTCAAAGTGGGACTTTAAATATTGTTCTTTCCCCAGATAATTATGTCGCAGAGCATTTACATTTATGTGATTTGTTGCTGTTGTTGTTTTTGAGGGGGGTTAAAAAAACACGTGTAATGCAGAAATGAAATGAGATCAAATCAAATCAAATCAAATCAAATCGAATCCCGATTCAGAGAGGAATGTTCCTATCGTATCATGCAGTGCCCTAGGGTTGGGCCGACGTTCGACAGGCTTATAGAACGCCTTATCTGATTCTCGGCTGTATACTGCCTCATAAGGTGCACAATGAGTTGATCCTTTCTCACGATGGATGTCATACTATGACAATTACGTCATAAAGAACATTGTTATGTGAGTAACGGTGAGCTAATACCTTCTAATCCCCTATGACCTTACACTGTTCTTTTGAGAAAACCGCTACAAACTGTTCACTGATGGTGAAAGGAGTATAGTGTTCTGTTAGAGGGGTTGCCCCGCAATTAATCATACTTTGCATATTGGTATTATGCTATTTCTGATTATAATGTTCGTTATTATACATCCAAACTGACAGTATATAGAGTAGAGTTCGCCCCGTTTCACATGACTATTGTTATCACGACAGAGTGCTTGTTATCTGCCACAATTGCACATGTATCCTCTAAGTTTCGGGGTTTCCCCTCTTTTCACAGGACTTTAAGACGAGATGGTATGTATTGTATAAGTTGAAGTAAATATTAGTTTTCAGGATTATTAAAAAATAAATCTGTAAAGATTAAGAGACGCGATTTGTCTATGATAACATTGCTGACAAAAGATAAACTCTCATGAACGAGAGAAAAAGCCCCAAGTCACGTCAGTTTTGTCATTGGACAATTTTTCAGTTGATAATGTGGTGCTGTAAACGACAGAAAGAGGGATACGATCGCAATTTCAGTGAGACATAGTGGCGTTTGTCAATGTGTCATGTATGGGGATTCCTCCTCCATGCACACTGTCACATCACTGGCCTTAGTTCAAGTATGTTGAAATAAAATAAAGGAGGGTAAGAAATATGAAAACATAATGTAGGTATATAAAAATATGAAAAGAAGTCAAACCGTTTATGAATTGACCGAAGAATAGATACAAGTTAAGAGAGACACTCGACAGATAGAAAGATACAGAAGGACCGCCAAACTAACTTCATTCTTCCAGAAATCATAATAATCATCATACCACATTCTCACGGAAACAGAATGTACTCAAGTATTTGTGCTGTGATCAAAGATAGTCTGTATATAGGCCTACAGTAAATCGACCAGTGCGTTCCGAGTCTTCTGTTTACTCTGGACCTTGCACGCATGCTTCGAAACTCCGCCAGATGTCAAAGGGGATTCCCAGACGGGTTGTCATGACGTCATTCTCCCCCTGATGCGACAACTTCGAAAATATCTAGGTCTTAGTTTATTGAGTGCATCATGTATGAATGTAATAATGGTATTTACTTAATAATAAGGCACATTTTCCTCTCTTTTTTATGCTTATCACTTCAAGAAAATATTCCGGATGGGTAACAGAAAGCCTTCTATATAAAATGTTTTCCTTTTTTTGTTGTGTTGTTGTTGTTTGGGGGTCTTTTCAATTAATTCAGTGAGATTTTTTTTTTCTGACCATCAATTCATAGGGCTTTGTTCCTGGAATAACTGGAATGCATGAATGTTCTAATAGCTTTCAAAAGAGGGTTCACACAGCAGCGTGTATACCAATACACGTACAAAGGCTAGGGGTTCTTCCTGGAAGTTCATCATCCTTGCGATATCACGATGACAACGTAGATCTAGTCCCGAGTCTTTCAGAAATGACGACAACTTATTTGAAATATCTTCCCTTGTTTTTGTATAAACAAGTGTTCGTGATGTAGGCATACTGTAAGCATAAATAGACAGAAAAAATATATATTCGTCGGGAGAACTTTTTTTCAAAACTTTTATGGCTCTCCTTCGTAGACGGGGATTCCGTGAAGCCAGGCCAGACGCAGCAGTCTCCGTGGAACATAATCCCGGCAGGATACAGACCGATCTTCCGGTAAAATATACTACAACTGAATGCTTATGGAGCCACAACTCAGTCAAGTTGCAAAAATAAGCTACTCGGCTTTGCCTCTCGACTGCAACTTCGTGCTTGTTTCCAGCTGACACTTTTCAATAGGTGCAAAATGTTAGGCAAAGCGTCCAGTATCTACCCGTCAATATCACGAAATATTGAATACGCAAGAGTGGCTGCGAACCCCCTCAATAAAGAAAAAAAAAACCTCTAAATTTTGACAAAATCCTTCTAGAAAAGTCTCCACTCCTAACTCTAATACTAGATTTTATCTATGAATTACATGAAATGTTGACATAACATGAAGATATATTATTCTAAAAGGAAAGGCTGTAGGCTACATAAGAGTAGAATTTTTGCCACATGTACTAACGTCTAAGTTGAGGTGTTAAAATGTAGGCCTACGAACAGGCCTAGTACTTACCAACATGGTTATTGCTTGAAAACAAATAAAAAAAAAAAAGAGAAGAAAGTGACTCAGATTGTTTTAATGAACTTTTATCAATAGATTGTACAAATCGACACACCTATCCTTCTTTGAACCAGGAGGGAGGCGGAGGCGGAGGTTGGTTTCATACCTCCCTGACCCTGGTCAAATGTACAACTCCAGCCATGTCATGGCGTGAACGAAATTCATTGACATTGCGTCTTCCACTTCGGAATATGACAGTGTTAAAAACAAAGCACCTACAAAGCCGGGGAAACTTGCTTCCAACTCCTAGAGAAAGAAATCGAAAAAGCTCAGTTAACAGCAGTCAAATGTTTAGATATACAATACTGTAATCCACGTCGCAGATATGCGAGGAATGTTATGTCCACTTTAGTACTACATGTAGTATACTCCTCATACACTCGGGCACTCGCAGACAAGAAGTCGCTACTCGCGCGGGACCACCCGATGGTTTATTCTACAGGTCGCCAGCGAACCACGTCCACCCACAGTTTTCCCACCCACCAGGGCGTGGAAGAACTCTGCGGCACACGCCCATGCCAAACGAGCAACGAATTCGGTAGTACACCCCATCTTACGGAAAATGGTATACACCTCCCGAAACCGCCCTGTATTCTCTCCCGGCAACTGTATACTGTCTGACAGCTCGCAAAACTTACCTTCCCAAAACGTGATGGCTGCTTAACATGCAAAAATCCTTCTTTCGTCTTCCCTCTCCGATTCATGTTGTAACGAATAGTTCCTTTCCAAACTTCGCCCAACAGTGATGTTCGTTGTCAAAAAACACGTTTCCTTCCCGCTTCCCCCCGCGCCCCTCCAGCTGACGGAACCAGCGCAGTAAATAACAAGTCCAGAGAACAGCCAAACAATTTTCGACGCGTGAAGTATGTAGCCTTTTCAGCGACAACACATGCCTTCTTAGCAACGCATAAATTCAACACTCCATCGAAGGAAGCCCAAACATTAATCCACTAGTAATTATCCGACTGAATTTTTGTGGGAGAAAGTGTGCGGTGACGAGATGGACCTTCTACAGATTTTACACACGGAGAGGAGTAGCGCCAATCACACAGTAGTATTCATTATGCTGTAGTGTTGAGCGAGTCCCTGGTCGCGACTAACCCTGCCCATTGACTACCGGGGATGAATACCAAGTGAAGAGTGACGTGTGTGTCTGCTCGTGTATCACGAATGGAAGGGGCTTCCCTCATGAATATTGCAAACCAAACACACACCCCGCACATTGTCACGCACACACGTCAGTCGGAGCGCATCGGGCATTGTCCTTTTGCTAAATTCTGAATCAATATTTCTGAGAAGGTAAAAGGAGTTTACACAGGGAGGGTGGTTCTTCAAAAAGATTCTCTGTGGAAGTCTTATTGAGATTCCTGAAGGCGTAATCAGCCCTTGTTTGGAGAGGTGGGGGAAACCAACCCGCCGGATGTCAAGTTTTGAGAGACTTGTGGCTACGCTGTAAATTTTGTCTTCCAACACAATAGGTGACTACTAATCATTCAGCAATCTCGATTAAACAGCTTATTTTGGAGTTTGGCTTGTGCCCTTTATTCCGAGAGAACGTCACAAATTTATAAAGCAATCACAAAGTACTGCCGGACAAGCATCAAATAAACGCATTTTAATACGCACAGACACATTAGTCATGTCCACAACCACACACACTGTACAGCTGAGTCGGTCATCATTCTGAGTGTCAATTAGGCAATTATCGTCTTGATACGAGTGACTATGTACTTCATTGAATGGGTTCGGATCTTTACAGATACAAAGAAAACATCTCGATTTTGCACCGTGAAACAAGGAGTCTCCAAAATATAGGATCATGTGCGGAAAATGTGCTGATAATCATAAAACAGGCAGGAGGTATCATTTCGTTGAAGATAGTGCACAAGAGAAAAACACGTTTGGTTTGAAATGTACAGGCTTTTTCTTAATTAAGAACTGTGTCACATGAATCATGACGATATTTCAGTACTTATTGTGTTGTGATTAAGTTTGGTTCATCAATACTACCACGTGCTGGGATAGCGAGTGTTTGGGAAAGCATTCTTGATTCACATGACGTTCAATAAGTGAATAGCTATGCAAACTGTTTATTGGCTCTTATTATTATAGTTGTAGAATTAATCTAGCATGACAAGTTTCTGACCTCCGGGATGAAGTAAGATTTTTAATACTCAACTCTACATTCATATACAGATTTTGAAGAAGGGACATCGAGCATATCTACCGCAGGTTATGGTGTCTCGTCTTGAATGGCTTGATTTGTTTCATTACTGATATTTCTGTCAGTGGAAAGAGGAGAAAGAATCGCATAGAACCTACTTATCCCCAGTGATCATCGTGTATTGTTATTGTTAACATCGTTGTTAATAGTAGAATGTCGATCATTATTATTAGTAGTAGTGCGCTGTTATCATTATCATTATCTTTGTCACTATCATTATCATTATCTTTATCACTATCATTATCATTATCAGACATTGAAACATAGCTGTATTCATTGTTTTACTGCCTGATCGCTGCATCTTTACTGTTCTCTGTCCCCGTCCCCTGTTCTGTACGTCTGTATATGCCCCATGTCTGACTTATTATTGATATGAGTTATGGATGTCAGTGTTCACGTCCCCGTCAATGCCAAAGTTCAGGAATATGTACGTCTCTGCCCTTGTCTCTGTCTCTGTCATTGTCCTTGTTCCTATTTGATTCAATTCAATTCAAACTTTATTTTCACTTTTTCTTTCCAACAGAATGTACAAGAAACAATATTATGAGTTTGACATGGGAGTAACAAAATATACATAACCAGACAGGATTAACAACATGTTCATGTCTACATGATCAGTACAAAAAAGATACATACATTCTATATACACTCTGTGAAAAAAAAAAGTGGAGGTACCCACTCAAAAGACTAGACTTGTATTATGTGGGTACCTCTGAGGGAAAGGGGAAAATAAGGGGGTGAAAAGTTTACAACTACAAAGAGTGCGGGAAACTGGGAAAGTCGGGAATAGAGAGAAAAAAAAGCAAAAGTGTGAAAAGAGGGAACAAAAAACAGGGAAAAGAGGGAGAGAGAGAGAGAGGGAGAGAGAATGAAAAGCCTAAATAATTTTGATGCAATCACCAAGGGCGAAAGCTCACAGAGACAATATAGCCAAGCGTCTTCGAAAGTGATACACTGTTGAGGTGCTTTCCAGCGGAAGAGTTTGTAACTGTGGAGACGAGAGCACGTATCAATACTATAGCACGCAGTGAAAATTATCTATGCCTCAAGAGAACGCAGCCTGCAGTGAAAGAAGAGAAGACAATGTCGTACTTACGAAATACATTACTATTCATACATTCCTATCTCTGCTGTGTATCTTCACCTGTCTTTATTTCGTATATATAACTGCATATCACATGAATATTCATTTATGTCGAGGGCAGCGCTAGAGAAGGGCATTAATTAATGATGATAAGGATGATTGTTATCATTATCAATCATCAGAGTTAATACCATTTGTTGTATTGTTTCCCATTGAAAAAAAAATCTGCTGATACCTGTAGCAGAAATAATTATTGCGTAACAGAACGGAATTGGATTTTAGAGGAAGTAATGAGACGGTATACATTGCAGCGGTGGCGAGCATCATTCACTCCCCATGTTCATGATAATTATTTTCATTGAAGTAATCAGAATATTCATTATCATTACTATCTTATAAACAGTATCAACATCATCATCGTCACCGTCGTCATCATCATCATCGCAAAATACTCTATGTATATATATATATATATATATATATATTATATATATATATATATATATTATATATCTATATACATATATTCATTCATTCATTTATTCATTCATTCATTCATTCATTCATTCATTCATTCATTCATTCATTCATTCATTCATTCATTCATTCATTCATATACTCATTTACTCGTTACTCATTCATTCATTCATTTATTAATTTATTTTTATCGCTGCCCTACTGGCTTTCTACCAATCGTGTGATCCCCACTGACATCACTTTGCCTCCTTCACATGCAGGCTACACCAACGCTAGATGGCGCACAGTCTCTGGCTTTATATCGGACACAACCTGATCATGATGGGCATCGGACCGTACACGTACTAACCTTGTCTTCATGTATCGGAATTGTTTTGTCTTATACTACAGTTACTAAAATCATACAAATGTCGTTTAAAACGATAAGATGTGAGAATGGGGGTGGGGTCAGAAATGAATATCAATTCTTATACAAAATATAATATTCTTTTTTCTCTAGTTCTCTTTGTCTACCGGCTGGTATAGAGATAGTCGAGCATTAATCATGGGTGAAAATACATGTACAAAGAGCTTCATAGAACAGAACATGTCGATGGTACATTGTGCTAAGTCAATGTCAGCTGTGATGGCTCTAAGCAAATATTTTGGAAAAAGCAAAACTTGATAAACAAGGGGGAGGCAGGGAGGGTCCTCTTCTCCCACTGCTGCCGAGCAGGATTCGCTTGATTTTTTTTAAAATCACGCAATAATGACCCATCCCCCCATTAAAAAAAAAATGATAATAATAGGAACGTTTGCTTTGGTGTTTTCTTTTTGCGCCCTTATTAATGAATGGCGCAAATGTGCACCAGATTGTAAAATTTCTAAAGTAAAATTGTCACACCTTTTTCCTGCATGCTCGGTCGCTGCGCTTAGATAATACAGCTTTTTGAATTGAGTTGTGAGGAAGTCGCACAGTTTCTTTATTCTTAACATAATTGTCTTACCTTTTTTTTTATTAAACATTTTCAAAAATAATATTCCGCCCAAAGTGTGTACCTAATCGTTGAATTTCAATTCCGGAAATGCAAAAGCTCTCTCTTTTCTTAGTCGCTGCGCTTAGATGTTGGATTTTCAAATGATTTGATCAGTAAATGAGAAAGTCACACAAAATTCAAGAACTTAGTTGGGGTCTTGCCATATTTTTTTTTTTTTTTTTTTGGGGGGGGGGAATTTGACAAATAACCAATGTCTCAACTAGCTTATTTTGATTGAACGTTTTCGACATATTCCATCTACATTGCACACCAGATGGTTGAATTTCAATTCACTCTCCCCCTGCTCGGTGAATTGCTGCGCTTATGAGTATGAAATACAAAATTATACGCATCAATTATTATAATTTAAGAATTTCGTCAAGTTGTGTTTGTTTATTCTTTGCAATTTAAAAGATATTACCAAAGTATCGTCTTACTTTTTTTTTTGACTGAAAATATTCCAAATATGCACCCAATAAAATTCCCCATAGGCCTACGGGCCTACACAGACAACGAGGCCGGCGCAGCCGTGGGGGCCGTGGGGGCTCGGGCCCCCACACTCTTTGTGCACCATACAAAGGAATACATAAGGTGTCATCACTTTGGGCCCCCACACTTTTTTCAACCCGGAAGTATATACGTAAGTGGCACTAAAATAGAAATAGATAGAGATCTTGAAGTATGGCGGCGGTAAGGTTATGTGTTTTCTCTGAAGACTTTTTTTTTTCACAACACCCGGAAATGGGAGGGGAGAGATGAGCTGAGGACCTTTTTTTTTTTTTTTTTTTTTTTGCTTGTCAGCTGAAGAAACCCGGAAGTCAGTGGACGGGGAAAAGATCGGATGGGCCGACTTTTTTGTTTTTTGTTTTTGCTTGTTAGCTCATGAAACCCGGAAGTGGGCCCCCACACTTTTGAAAACACTGCGCCGGCCCTGGACAAGGGTACGAAAAATGTGACAAAATGATGGTGGAACTCAACGAAAATAATAACGTAAACAGGGCATCGCTTAGCCGTTGCCACTTTTTGCCAGCCCGCAGTGGTGTTGATGCCAAAATCTCATTTAATTAAGGTGATCACCGAAGCAGCTGGAAGTGAGAATGAGCTGAATGAAGACTTGATGAAAGGTGACGAAAGAGGGACAATGGGACGAACAGCATGTCTTTTCTCCTCTCGTGTATAATAGGGCCTGTATCTGAAAAAAATACAGAAACGCCTTGCAAGCAGAACACTAGCTGGAACCATAATGACGTCACCCTCGCGTCGCCATTTTATCGCAAACTGCGTTGTTCTCGCCACTTCACAGCCAGAGATTCTCGTAGAATATCTCGTCTTTTCCGCGAAATTGGTAAGTTTGGCAAGAGGCGTGAAAACGTAATCCTACAGATATCTCTTGTAATGTGGTGAATGAATTGAAAATCTTTGAGAAAATGTCGTAATTGGACGATCTGTCGAGTAACTGGATGTATGGGTTCAATGCATACATGCTTGACGCGTAAAGAAGCTTTGGAGCTCGTTTGTTGTATTTCCGTGGCGGCTGCTACGCGCTGCATGCCTGTGTGACGTGTGTGAGGGAACAGTAGGCTACCACTTGTACCACCAGTAGCAGTACGGTGTAACAGTAGTAATTACATGTATCGTATCGAGTAGTAGGTGGTCTGGTAAACCTACTATTTACTAATCTACCGTTATGCCTAAGCCTAACGCGTTACACTGCTCAGTCGCTGTAAAAACGCGAATACTGGCTTGATTGAATGATCTCAGTATCGATGTATTTTTATTGTCTCTCTCTGTAACTGGGAATCTGCTTTAAGCCTATACAAAATCTGGTAAAAACGAATTATGCAAGTTAGCCAAATAACAGTTACAACTTCAACTTCGCTTCATAAAAAGGGTAGAGGGGTCTAGATGAATAAACGTTAGATCTAGAACCCTAGACCTAGTACATTGTATTATACCTCTTTTGACTAAAAAAAAAGAAAAAGAAGAAGTTTGGGCAATGTACAGTAACAAATATTATTTCAGATACCTGAATTAAGTCAGACACTGGCATTGCAGAATTCAGTTTGAGTGAACACCTGTGCCACCAAATTCCCATCAAAAACCATTCATCATTTTGTTAACATCACAGTCCCCTCAGTTCACTCAGTCACTGGATGAAGAGAGACTTGTAACTGAAAGATGTCATAAAAAGGATACCGGTAACACATTCATCTCTCCTGGCTCCTTCTATACTAGAGTCTCTCAAGATGTCTCGACGGAGCACAAGATCAAACAGCTCGGGTCTCAAGCGAAAGATTTTGCAGGAGGAGGACTCCAAATCCGTGCCAGAGGAACAACAACCAAGCAAGAAATCTTCAAAAGTGGATGGAGAGGTATACACATACATGCTCCTGAAAAAGGAGGAAAAATGTGATGCAGCTGAAGAAGCAGTACCTGCTCCTGGAATGTCTGAGCACAATAATGAGGTAATAATGGCTGTAATGTGCATGTGGTGCTGTTTTACTCTGGGCTCTTGTTTGCATGGTTTTGTTTATTTGTTAGTTTGTTTTGTTAATAATTGAGTGGGACAGTGTTTTCATTC
Source organism: Diadema antillarum (assembly GCF_040938485.1). NCBI lineage: Eukaryota > Metazoa > Echinodermata > Echinoidea > Diadematoida > Diadematidae > Diadema > Diadema antillarum. Next base: position 230,611 of record NW_027273808.1, on the reverse strand, counting down.
ATTATTTTCATTCTTCATAAAAACAGTGCAATAAATACAATTTGTTTGATTTGTCCATTTTCTTTGCCATAAGATGACAATGTAGTTACCACTCGATGTCCTCTAAAATTCACAAACAGCTTTTTAATTCTGTTTTGATTGATATTTTATTCAGAAATTGTGTTCAAAATGTGATACATTTTGATTTCCTTGAACAGATTTAATTAGGATTAATATCTTCCATAGTGTAGGACTGAAAAGCTGTTATCGGTCTGCCACAGCTTGAGATGATAATTACGGTACCTTATATTCCGGAGAAGTTATGTTATGCTTTATTTTGTTTTGTTTTGCTTTGCTTTGTCTTTTGTTCTTTTTATCTCTATTTTCTTCATTGCTTCTGGCAGAACCAAAGCCAAGAACCTGCTGAAGACAAAAGTCAACCTCGGGAATCAGAAAAGGTCTCAGGTATATATTGCCATATAGAGACACATAGCAAGAGTTTTGATTGTGTTTGTGTTTGTTGGTGGATGATCTGATTCGATATTTCAAGGCTACAGCTTGTAAATGTCTGTGAATACCCCAGTAAATGCTAGGGCACCTGGTGATAAAAATAAAAGAAGTGTTGTGCTCAGTATTTTGTTATTAATCAAGGAGAATGCGTGTCACTTCAACATGTTTCAACAATTTTCTGCAGTCTTTATAAGGCTTTGCAATTTTTTTTATGCCTCCGCCAACGAAGTGGCCGGAGGTATTATGTTTTCGGGTCGTCTGTCCGTCCGTACGTCCGTCCCGTTTTGTTTTTGTCGATATCTCAAAAACCGTGAGGTGGTTTTGCATCAAACTTGGTATGAGGGTATATCCTGGGGGGATGATACTTTGTTTGGATTTTAGGGTCACGGAGTCAAAGGTCAAAGGTCACAGGTTATTTTTGTGAAAAAAAGGTTGAAATTTCATGTTTTTCTCTATATCTCGCAAAGGGTTCAAGGTATCTTCATGGAACTTAGTATATATGCATGTACCGATGGGCAGTGATTATCTAGGGAAGTTGGGGGTCATGGGTCAAAGGTCAGGGGTCAAAGGTCAAGGTCAACTCCTCAAAATATCACTACTTTCCTTATATTTATGCAATGCCTGAAGGATTTTTTTTAACTTAATGTATGCATGTATAACCCAATAGATATTCTGTGGGAAGTTTCTTGCCAAAAGGTCAAAGGTCAAAGGTCAAGTGAAAGTGCTAGATTGCACTTCTTCCTCCATATCTCTAAAGTAACTCAAGGTATTATCATGAAACTTACATTCCCATGCATGTTCTACCTCACAGTGATTCTCTTTGGAACTGTGAGGTCAAAGGTCAAAGGCCAGGTTTAGATAATACTATTTTACCATTTGATACTGAAATTATACTTTTTCTCACTACCTTGAAAATTACTCAATGCATAAACTTATAAAAGGGTCAAAAGTCAAGTAAAAATCATCAGTTCCCCCAAATACCTGCACTCTGACGTTTTAATCATTCATCCAATTGAACCTAGTTCTAGGAAAGTGAACATTCAGCACATTTGTGGCAAACCTGTCATTTTGATATTTTGCCAATTGTGTGAAACTGTCATCACACATTGTCAAGACATTGTACTATAGACCTATTAGGAGAACCATGCATTATGGCGGAGGAATACACCAGTCGCCGTGCGACATTTCTAGTTTTTGTTTTATCAGGTTGAGAACCTCTAATACGCCATATAAATCTCAGAACACATTGTGTCTAGTGACAGAGAAAGTATATGAATGGACCCAAAATTTGCTAACTAATGGAACTCTTCAAACAAATTTTGTACTCTCTGATGGTGTTGAGTGCTGTTAATAAGGCGAGCTTTTTGTTTTTGCAAGTCAGTGCTGGCTGCTACACATGATTTATAGGTGGATATATTATCAATGGCACATACCTTGTAGGTAAACTATCATAATTGGTACATTATTGAATGCATAGAGCATTCCTGTGCATGCAAAGCAGGTTAATTAGCAGCTGGAAAGATGTTCAGGTGTCAATTTTATTTTTCTTCTTGGTTTTGTTTTTGTCATAATATTGTATCGCATGACCACATGCATGTACAAGGGTATGGTGATTTTGCTACGACACACATTATTTCCCATAGACACCTGCATGAGTACACTTGGGATTCGTCTTAAACGGGTTAAGCCAATGAGAAATGGAGTATGGACTACAACTGTTAACAGAACAAGACAGTAATGTGTAAAATTTTAGCTGATCTAGTGAAAGCAATGCAGCTTGATTCTTCATCCTTTGCACTATAAAGCTCAATCATAGCGAATTTTGACCTATTTTTTTTTCTTATTATCTGCTCCAGATCATCCTGGAGCCTTTGTGTGTAGAGATTTGCATTTTGTCTGTGTGTTTTCATTCTGCACAGTCTAGGTTACTGTTAACATGTGGCTGTTTTACTTGCAAGCCCTTAACCCTAAAAGGGCCGGGCTTTTTTGGCTATGCTCAGACCGGGGGGGGATGGATTCTGCCCCCCTCCCCCCCCCCCCCCCCCCGAGATCTCGGCCATCGGTGGTGCGATGGTGATGAAATTTTGCATGCGTGACACCCACATCATAATCTACAAGATTGTGTCATAAAATTTTTTGAAACAATCAATTTCTAATTTTAATTAATCAATTGTGCAAATTAAGCTCAAGGTCATATTTTAGCCTAATTAAAAGCATTGAGAGTCTAATTTTTGATCTGTAAATCTGTTTTAGCATATTTAACAATTGTACATCACAAAAACATCCAAAACTCATTTAATTTCTTATGTATTTTATTGTTTTCAGAATTTCTTATGTATTTCATTGTTTTTCAACTTTTGTTTTTTAGTTTTTTCATTGGAAATTGTCACTGACCACTTTTCTACAATAATTAACACAAAATTAATCAATGAAAGTGATTAATTGTAAAAATAATCAGGTTTTTATGACTTTCATGACAGAGCACTGTTTTCCATAGTAAATGTACACAAAATCACAAAATTGTGCCCGTTTTGGGGCGACATTCCGTTACAAAAATGGGTGTGGCTTCGCGAAATTATGCGCGGACGTTTTCAAAAAATTTGGTTTCAAAAGTTGCGCGAGACGTGAACAAACAAAGTCAAGAAACCTCGCGATGAGGCCTTCTCGCGTTACAGAATTATAGCGCGAGCGTCGAGGGGGAGCGGATTACAATTACTAGTATACCTGTGTATACTGATTTTTTTATCTTTTTTTGTAGTTACCTTTATCCACTTTCAACACTATCATAAAGATTACCTGCAATGAGCAGGATCACATAAAACATGTGTCAGATGCCCATTGGAGGGGCAATATGATTTTGATAGATAATGAATTTAGATAAAATATGTGTAAGGAGAAATATTAGATTTTGATAACATAAGCATCAGGTTACAATATGCTTCACAGGCTAGTAGTATTGATATCATTCCGATTTGTTATTGTGTTAGAAGTTGTTTTTGGATTGTCCTATCCTGAGAGTAGATGAAATAATAACTTTTGCTCCTCATTCATCAAACATTTTTCTCCCAACGAACAGCTGGTCTACGTGTTGGATACATTGATGCTGTGAAGAAAGCTGTAGCCGCAAAGCGAAAACTGGATCAGGCAGTCAGAAGTCAACGAAGTGCAATCAACTTCAAAGTAAGTGTTATAATTAGGAAAATAGGTGAAGAAAGAAAAATAATGAAATAAAGATGTGTTAATGCTGTTTCGTTTCCAAGCAAATATCTTGAAATTCTCAGGACAAAACTGCATGAAAAGTGTACACAATGTTTTTCAACGTGTAGAACATTATTCATATGTGAGGTTGAATTATGCCTGCTTATTGTAGGCTAAGTGTCAATTCTGGGTTCTGTATTTGACTTTTTTTTTTCTTGTAGAAAGGGTTAGTGTTAGGAGAAATTGTTCTCTCATTTGGATTCAAAATATATTTCAAAATTGATGATGTCTGTAACCTCACCATGCAAGGCAGAAGAAGAAAAGTGAAAACAAAATGAACAAGTACAATGAATGAATTCAGTCACGGCATGGTATGCTTTTTATGAGACAGTTGTTGACCATTCCACTTCATTCTCACATCCAAGTTTCATTCTTACCCCTCTTCTCTGTTTTATTTCCACTTTTTTTTTCCATGTTACTGGTCTTTTTTGTTTCATAGAAGATGGTAAGGTTGGTGAGAAAGGACCTGACATCTCACATGAAGCTTCTTGACCGCAAGCTTAAAGCGTGCCAAAAGTACAACAAACACCTGGAAGCTTTGGTTCAGGAGGTCTTCACAACGCTGTACCAGCAAGTCAAGGGACCGTACGTAATAATCGAAAATGATGTGATGTTTGATATGCCCTGAAAAACTTTTGTATTTGTCCACTCGGTGGTAGTTCTGGGGGCCCGTGTCATAAAACTTGTTATCAGTGACAACTGCCACATTTCTGTGACAAATTTGCTCTCAGCCAATCAGATGCAAGGATTTCAGTAGCTTGTCACAACTATAACAACTTAATGAAGGCAGGAGTTCTCGGCAGTCAGCTTCAAAGCTGCAAGTATCAATCCCTAGGTACCCATGACATTGAAAAGCGTTGTACAAATGTACCGAGATTTTATTATTATTATTATTATTATCATTATTATTATTATCATTATCATTATTGTTATCATTATCATTATTATTATTATCATTATTATTATTATTATTATTATTATTATTATTATTATTATTATTATTATTATCATTATAGTTATTATTATCAATATCATTGTCATTATTACATGTGTACTACTATTACTACTACTATTAATTATCATTATTATCATTATTGTTATTATTATTATTACTATTTTCTTATTTTTATTTTTTTACTATTCCTTTTCTACTTCTCACATAAATTGAAAAAAAAAATAATTTGCTGCATGTGCAGGAGGATGAGGAAATGCAACATTTGATTGTCACATGATTGTATAACTTTATTTCACCTCCAGTACAATGTGTCCGTGCTCAATGAGAAAGAAGTCCCGCCCAAAGACGACGGTGATCTCCGTTCCTGAGCAGGGGGAAGAGAGCCATCACATTATTACTACCAAGAAAGAGGAAAGAACTGACGGTGTGGAAGAACCGTCCAATAAGCAGTCAACAAGTGGTAACTGTGGCAACAACTTTTTTTTTCACTACACAAAGTGATGTCCTACAGTGAAGTCGTCTATGCAGTAACAAGATCTGCTGTATATGTAGACGGGAGATTTGTCATATTTGACCACTTTTTATTTCTTGTTCCTTTGGAAGATATTGTGCACACTGAGCTCGTAGTAATTATCAGCACAAGCTTTGAATAATATCTTGCAGGGGCGGATCCAGGAATTCCGGACAGGGGGTGCAAAATAAAAAGAATTAAGGGGGGCGCGTTTCATTTTTTTGTTTTAGTTCTTTTATTCAAAATAAATAAAGAAATAAAGGGGGTGTGTGCTCAGTGTGCCCCGTCCTGGATCTGCCACTGTCTTGAATGAAAACTTTATGGAAATTATACAAGAAAGTGATCTGTCCAGGTTTAATGTCTGAATAGTGGTACTTCAGAGACATCTCAACCCCTGGCTTACTATGAAAGTTGGTATGAAAACAATCAGTTTCTGTTTGTTCTGTGTGGCTGGATATATTGGGGCCTTTTGCGGAATATATGCTTTAAGCAGGTAGTTTAGTTCTCGCTCATGCCAGATTGCAATAAGCGAAGCTGGATTAACCGTTCACATAGAATTGTCTTGCATTCGTGTGCGGTCCAGTGAACATCAAATCCAAACTACTGTATGATGCTTCATTGAAAACTGTATGAGAATAGATAGAGAGGAATTGGAAGTGGGTACATTGCTAATTTTTTTGCTTTATGGAAACCATATGTGTATTATGTCTCCTACCTTTTCATTGAGAATTCATCTCAATGGCAATTGGTAATATTTTATATTTGCTTTAACACAATCATGCCTTAGTGTGAGCATTACCTTATTATTTTCATGTGTGGCACAGCTACGGTGTGAATTGAAATCTTGTATAGATTTTATAGGACTGCGTGTAAAGCATTTGTATAATGCACTCTCTGCATTGACTCTGAGATGATGTTTGATATTTATGTCAAGTGAGAAAGATACCTGGACAATAATGCAGCCGTAAGACAAATAGTACATCAACATCATACATGTGTATGCAGAGTGTCCATAACTGATGTATTGTTGTTTGCTTCTATCCATTTCAAAGACCTTGAGCAAACTCTCGTAGTGGACCAAAAGGAAGACTCTGACTCTTCCAAGCCACCTCACAACTTGGCGGGAGATTTCACCTTTATCACTCTCAACACAGAAGGTCAGTTGTCTCCTCACCTCCATTTTCCCGCATTGAAAGAAATCAGAGTTATAAGATAAAATCCACCAATATCAAGTACTTTCTCGATGAATAGGTTGAAGATACACATACACATACACATGGTTCCCATAAAGCAAAAAAATTAGCATATGTACCCACTTCCAATTCCTCTCTAGCTAGTCTCATACAGTTTTCAATGAAGCATCGTGCACTAGTTTGGATTTCTTCTTCAGTATTTTCAGTTCTATGATGTTAAGCAGCAGTCAGTGTTCGACTTGTATCTCAGGTGGGTTAGACATGCTTATCATATTTTCAAACAATTTCTGAAAGAGATGAGAGAGCAAGGACATCCAAATCTTCTTTAATCTGATTCTTTTGTTGCTCTGGGTTTAAGGCATTTAGTCTCCCCTCTGAGTTTATTATTATTATCATTATTATTTTTTAATATCATGCACTTTTGAAAGAAAGCAATACGATATGCTTTGAGCACTTCGATATCTCATTACTGTAAAAGTGGTTTCTTTCGCGGTGGTTTTATTTTCGCGCTTTTCACGCTATGAGGTTGAACCGCAAATTTAACATCACGCGAAAATGTTTCGAACTCATTGCTTATTACAACGCTATCATTACCGACCGCGAATTTAAACACACACGAAAAAGTCGGCACCGATGGAAACCGCGAAAGTTTCTGTACACGAAAGAAACCACTTTTGCAGTACTTCATTAGGAACCATTGGTGACGTGCCCACTTATGATCCAAATCAAATGACACTTTGAAAGTGTAGGTTTAAGAGGGTTAAATGTAAGAGAACAAAACTTTGTTGACAGGCCGGGACTCTCATTTTGTTAGATCTTGATTTAGCCCCATCCATTTTTTTCTCTTATGTATTTTCCTCTATTGTTTCATCCATGGTACCAGAGGATTACCCAGGGGGCTCTTGGCTCGGTGATGAAAGTAACCCCCAAATGAGAGTACGATGTCACATACCACCCAGGTAAGAAAGCAAGGACGTATTTCACTGTATACCAGTTATGTTTATCATGTACTGAATCATTTATAGCAGTCACCAACACACACACACACACACACACACACACACACACACACACACACACACACACACACACACACACACACACACAAATCAAGTAATTTGTTTGCTTTCATGTGGCTCGATCAAATGCATGTGTGTGGAAATTACACAAGAACTACAGTGATGCATAAAATATGTCCCAGCATCAGTTAAATTGATCAAGTTTTTGTAGTAAATAATACTCTAAACTGAAGAATGTTCGCATGCATTTTAATTTTGCGAATTTCGCGAGAGCCAAGATTCGCAAAATCGACATGCATGCATTAGTTCTTGTCTACGCTATTTGCATTGAATGCCAGAGGCACTTTGCAAAATTTCATGCTGTGAGAAAGGCTGTCAACTCCAATTTGTTCAAATTTTATACCGCGAAAATGTCATTTTTTACAGTACCCTCTGTATAAGAAAAGGAAATGACAACCGTGCACTTACAATAAGTCTCTTTCATGTTGTGTCTGAATGGAATGAAAGTGAATTAAGATCAATTTGGTTGTTTGTAATGTTGTTTAAACTACAACCCCACCCTCTCAAGGCTATTTATTTTTAGATCAGACACACAGACAAATGACATACAAATGGACAGACAGATACATACACACTTACACTGACACAGACACTTAAGACAGACACAAACCTTCACACACAATTGATGTGATAGCAACAGGAACAAAAACCTCCTGTGTAATGCCAATTGCCCTAATACCAATTGCCCTATCTCATTGTTCCATTCAACTCAAAGCGACATGCTGCACATCATGAACATGTACAAGTCGGCGGACAAGCTGGCCCTCAAACTCCTGGACCTACTGTTCGACAAGGAGACGCAGGCCACCTCCAACCTCTCGGGCACGGGCAAGCACAAGAAGAAGAAACTTGACCCTCTCTTTGTCTTCGGCATTCACTGTAGGTACCGAGGCTGTCGTCCACATGGCCACCTTTGCACGCTGTAACCGAGTGGACTTTATCTTGCTATGTAGTGTCATCTCCCCGCCCCCCCCCCCCCTTTACCTTATCCCCTTTGCCAATGTGCTCTGTTCAATGGCTGATCAGCACATCTGCCAGCACGCTTATTAGCAGCCTCGATATCTTAAATAACTTGAAAGTTCAAAAAGATTGCAATTGGTGGACTAAAATCAAACAAACAGAATAGCAGATGAATCTGAGATCAGACTCTGACAAGATTGAAAGTAATTTATTAGTGAAAAATTTATTGAAGTGAAAATTCCTCAATTTTTCATTAATAAATTGTATTAATTTCTGGTCAGTTATAATTACATATTCAAAAAGCTGCATCACTTTGGCGATCCCTCGCATTTATACCCAAGCTGATTTACATCCTTTTGGGTTTATGTGTGGGTGTGTGTGACACACACACATATCACACACACACACACTCACACACACACACAGCATTGAGAATTAGGGATTTCTTGGACGAACACTGTACTAAATTCCATTTTCTTTGCTCAATTTTTCATTGATAAATCATATTCATTTCTGGTCAGTTTTCCTTTGTTTGCATTTAAGATTGAAAGTGATGCTTTCACTTGTATAGTGACATTTGTCACAACCACATAATATTATGTTAATTAGATAATGCAATGAGGTCATCACCTACAGGTTGCTTTTGACCTGCACACAAGTCTTCATCTCATTTCTCTTCACTGAAATAAATGGAATCCTATCCCTTGCCTCAAATTATTCGAGAATTGAGATGAGCTATGCTATGATGACCTTAAAAATAGGGGGGGGGGGGGGAGGTTGTAACTTCTAATTGATTGACCCAAAACTTGAGCTTTAAATTGTTTATATGAACAACAATATTAGAGATTTGTGATGGGATGTCATCAGGCTTCATCCGATTTGCACACAAACTCTGACAATGTTTCAGGAAAATGTGTAACCTTGAAACTCCCTAACTTTCCTCTATTCTGTTTGATTTTGTTTTGGAACTTCTGCTGCTCTGTTTGCTTATATCACAGTGGCCTTTGCAGTAAAATATTTCTCTATTGGCTTTTTAGCTCACCTGAGCCAAAGGCTCAAGTGAGCTATTGCGATCGCCCTTCGTCCGGCGTCCGTCGTGCGTCGTGCGTCGTGCGTCGTCCGTCGTCCGTCGTCCGTCGTGCGTAAACTTTTTACATTTTCATCTTCTTCTTGAAAACCCCAAGACCGATTTTCATCAAACTTGGCAGGTAGCATCCCTAGGGGGTTAGGAACTCAATTTGTTAAAATGGGCACCATGCCCCACCCAGGGGGCCCCCAGGGGGGCCCAAACCCCCCAAAATTAAGGAATCTGTAAAAATCTTCTTCTCTAGAACCAGAAGTGATAGAGCTAAGTTAATACTATGAGTTAGTACATTGATGACTATAGTTTCAAGTTTGTTCATGGCAGAATCAGGGGTGCCCCCCTTGGGACCCAGGGGAGGGGGGTGGGGAAGGGTTCTAATGGGGCCTAAATTGTACATTTTCATCTTCTTCTTGAGAACCCCATGACCCATTTTCACCAAACTTGGCAGGTAGCATCCCTAGGGGGTTAGGAACTCAATTTGTTAAAATGGGCACCATGCCCCACCCAGGGGGCCCCCAGGGGGCCCAAACCCCCCAAAATTAATGAATCCGCAAAAATCTTCTTCTCTAGAACCAGAAGTGATAGAGCTAAGTTAATACTATGAGTTAGTACATTGATGACTGTAGTTTCAAGTTTGTTCATGGCAGAATCAGGGGTGCCCCCCTTGGGACCCAGGGGAGGGGGTGAGGAGGGGTCCTTATGGGGCCTAAATTGTACATTTTTATCTTATTCTTGAGAACCCCATGACCCATTTTCACCAAACTTGGCAGGTAGCATCCCTAGGGGGTTAGGATCTCAATTTGTTAAAATGGGCACCATGCCCCACCCAGGGGGCCCCCAGGGGTCCCAAACCCCCCAAATGAAGGAATCCTTATAAATCTTCTCTAGAATCAGAAGTTATAGAGCTGAGATAATACTATGAGTGAGTGCATTAATGACTGTAGTTTCAAGTTTGTTCATAGGAGATCCAGGGGTGCCCCTCTTGGGTAGGGGGGGGGGGGGGGTGGTTGGAAGGGTCCAAATGGGGGCCTGAATTGTACATTTTCATCTTCCTCCTGAAAACCTCATGATGGATTTTTGTCAAACTTGGCAGGTAGCATCCCTAGGGGGTCAGGATCTCAATTTATCAAAATGGGCACCATGCCCCACCCAGAGGGCCCCGGGGGCCCCAATCCCCCCAAATTAAGGAATCTTTAAAAAATTGGGCCCTTATTGTACATTTTCATCTTCTACTTGAGAATGCCTGGTCAAATTTTGGTAGAGCTGTGAATAAGATTAGTGACTGCGTGAAAGGTGAACTTGCGATACTCAGGTGAGCGCTAGACCCGCGGGTCTCTTGTTCATTTCTAGTATCCACTGTCGACTGAGGACATACATACCAGCCAAATGTGTCCTGTGTTGTACTAACAAGCTAGGTTGAATTCATACAATGTATTTTGACAAAGCTTGCACTTTCCTAATTTTTGAAGCTCATTACAATATTTTTGTGGAGTGTAGGAATTATGCCATATGAAAACTTCATATGAGTTTAACACTTTTACAGAGAAAAATATTGTGAACTATCATAAGCGGTAGATACATTTGTCATTTGTACTAGTACTTATGGACAATTTGTCTTGTACAGATCTTACCTATATGTCAGTCTTGCTTTTGTGTATTCATTTGCTCATAATGTTTTAATGTCTAGTTCATTCTGTGTTTTTTGGTATTTTGGTATTTTGTTTCTGGTATTTAGTTTTAATGCATTTTAATTAGTTATTATCTAGTTACCCATTTAATCATCAATCTATCTCCTTATTATATCTACTCATCCATATCTCTGTTTGTCCATCTTTTGATCTATTTATTAACATGTGTTTTGGTCAGGTCACCTTGTGAAACACTTTGCTATCACTGGAGAGGACTGGTACCGCATTCGCCTGAACATTGACTCCAAGTGTCGCACTGCCTTCAGGAGGAAGCAGAAGGGGTTGGCGCTGTATCCCAAGCACGCCGTGAAAAACAAGCGGGTGCCAGTCAGCATCGCTGGAACTACTTACAAAACGCAGGTACAGGTACATTGTAGGTGCTACTGGTATCAGCTGCACCATCGCCATGTTTTGTTTTGATTTCCAATGAAGACTTCAGCGGGAAGTCTTGATTTGTGCAACTCTGGCTGATGCAGTTCATTGCTACTCTGCTACGATTACTCTGTAGTACTAAAGTGTTACTTTAATTACTGCTTCTGCTACTACTAAACTTCCAATCATAGGCCAATTTGTTACTGGTACTGGTTTCTCCTGCTACTACTGCTGCTACCACTCTGCTACAAACAACCACTACCACTCTGTTGCAGCTGCTACTACTACTACTACATGTACTACTACTACTACTACTACTACTACTACTACTACTACTACTACTACTACTACTACTACTACTACTACTTGTACTACTGCTGCTGCTGCTATTATTTCTATGTCTTCTACTGCTTCAGTTACTGCTGCTAATGTTACATCTATTGTTTCTGCTACTAGTCCAACTTTAACTACTACTCTGCTCATACTTGATACACTATTATTACAAACAGCATCATTGCTAATTTCCTCCTCCACCTCATCATCAGCATCGTCACCATCCTCCTCCTCATTATCATCCACATCATCATCATAGCCAGAAACTATTCATAACCGTTTTCATTGTCATTCTTGGTTTGGAGCAGGACTTTCCGCACTCCAGCACTGTGCAGCACCTGCAGCAGGTCGTGAGTCAGCTGCAATCCATCCCAGCTGAGGGCCTCTCCGGCATCGCCATCATCCGCGAGCAGCCCGACGGCACCAGCACCGTGGAGACCGCCTCCGGCAGCCTCGTTGGGCACACCATCCTGCAGGAGGGTGGAGAGCTGCAGGCAGACCAACTCAAAGAGGTTTGTGTGATTCCAGCATCAACCACCATTGCCCCCGCCCCTCCCCCTTTTTGTTTTTCCCTGTTTCTTTGTCTTGCTCCCAGGCCATTAGATGGCACTAGCTCTCTCTTGCTGATGTGCAAAGATGCTCAACTACTGTAAAACCAGAAATTTGGGCATGCATGAAACTTTTGCGAATTTCGCAAGGAGCATACCTGCCAACTGTTCAGTTTTAATCTGAATATTCAGATTTTTTAACTGAAAGAAAACGCATTAATTTCAGTGTGTTCTGATTTTATGGAATTATCGGTAATAGTAAAGTATTTGAAATTTATGAAAGTTCAGATTTTTGAATAATTTTTCTTTGTTTGTTTAGATTTATTAAGTCTCGGGGTTGGCAGGTATGAAGGAGCCAAGATTTGCAAAAGTAAAATGCTCACAAAAGATTTCGTCCACATGCAGTGAATGCCTGTACAATGCTGAACACCATCATGGTAGGCAAGTCGCAAAAGTTTCATGCCGCGAAAAAAGCCCTGGCTCCAAATCATTAAAGTTTCATTTTTCTGGCTTTTCAGTACCTTTCAGTAACAATGTATTGCACAGGTCTTAGTACACACAGCTCTAATGATACAACAATTAATTGATGAGATTTGGGCGAGTTCTTGGAAAGATCTAAGGATTAAAGGTCAATTTTATATCTGTCAATATGTCTTAAATAATACTATAAAGATTATTTCATGAAATTTCTTCAAAGAGAACTTGATAGAGGATGAACTATGATGATACAAATGCCCAGACATACCTTATGACGAATACATATGGAAGTGTCCCATCAGTTTTTACCTTTTTACCTCTGAATTCTAATCAGCCACTCCGTGCTGGGTAATGGCAAATAGTGAAGGAGAAGACAGACTTGTAGATTGGATCTCAGTGACTCTGTTCTGCTCTCTGATGCACCTGTGGGGCTTTTCTAACTCCAAGTGATGGTTGTTGGTCACAGAATTATGGTGTATACAGGAGCTTTGCAAATGGGTGAGTGTCTGATGGGCACTTAAAAGCTGGGCGGCAGACATATTGCCTGCAGGAACTGGATGGGTCTTTTGAAAAATCTACAAACATTTTTTTTAATCTAGTTGGGAAGAGGTTAAAGGGGAAGTCCAGCAAGTTTCTGCTTTGATTAACACAAATTAATTTTCAGGGTGGATTTCCCCTTTAATAAGCTGCTTTGCCTTTGTCTTGTTTCACCCTTCATTTAGGTAATCAACCAAGCTGGCAGCACAAGTGAGATCCACCTGGCGGCAGGCCAAACTATCGGCTTTTCTCAGTCGGGTGAGCTAGAAATACGGGAGATTCACGTCGAGGAAGCGAAAGAAGAACAATAAAATTCATGTACCGTGTTGATCTTTGCACATGAGATACACGTAATGTAAACTGGGCACTCCAATCCTGACTTGCCTTTTCTCTGGAACAGCGGATGCTGGAAATGTAAAGCGATATTGATGTGGACGGAGTGAACGTAGAATCCATGAGGGCAGGATGTTATTGAGCTGAGGACTCAAACATTGCCTTTGTGATTTAGGACCACTGGATGTGGAGCCAACTCACATGGAAACAGGTAGCTTCTTGGATAACAGTTCAACACTGACGAGGCTAGCTAGTTGGTATTTGACAAGAACATAGTGTCGAGAGTGCCACACTAGAAATTCAGAGACAAACTGTTCAATTGTCTTGTCATTTGATGCACAGCTGGTAGATTATCATATTAAATATGAATGGTGTAGCGAGGTAAGTCTGTAAAGACCTAGTGGCTGTCTCCATCTAGTTTTTGTGCTCATCCCTTGCCTCGCTGTTCTCCACCGTATTGAGCTGTTGTGAGCAAGTAGCATGGTGTGGAACATAAAACAAGTGTTATGCCAGGGGGCTCGACAAAAGACTACCTTGTTCTTTAAGTTTTGCTATTCAGTGTACTTCTCCATGCACACATTGACAGTGATATTTTGTCAAATGCATTTCATGCCTCAAGTGCAGTGAATACTGGAATGGTGGTTTGGCATAATTGGTCAGTGCGTTCATTGATACATGCATTATTTCGTGCTACTGCAATATCTTGAAAATCGTGCTTAATTTCCTACTGAATATTGCTGTATATATTATGACTATGCAATGTTGAACTATTCAACTTGGAGTCTTGAGGTTACAGGTCAAAAACATTGACCAAAGTTTCATGTTACATGCAGTAATTATTAAGGGAAACAGTGATGAAATCCAACAACACTTTTTTTTTTTTCGTAAGATAGCAAGGCAAGGGCAATTTTCTTTGAGACTTTTAATCTATCATCTAGCATTTAAATTTATTACTTTTTGCATTAACTGAAATATATGACAGAATTCATTGAAACTCGGTGTAGATGTTTTGTGTTGTGCACTTCCCATTATAATGAACACAGTTATATATTTAAAGGAAAATCTCATTACAACAAAGTAAAAATTTAGGGCCCCAAATTATCATTTATATATTTTTACGTACTTTACTCTTAATACTGAACTGTAATGAAATTTCAATATGACAAAAGAAAACTGTCGGTCTTGAGGACTTTGTTATACACTGGAATGCACTTATGGTATTGTATCCAGTCATGAGTACACATACATTGTGTTTAGATCACGGTGACATGAGATCAGGGGTCAGATTCAACATGATGATGATGATGATGATGGTGACAACAACGACGACGATGATGAAACAGCATTTATATAGCGCCATTTAGCTGCTGAACCATTCAAAGGTGCCCAGCTCCTGCAGTGTGTCACACATCATTCACAAAGTTGGTCTTCAGTTCAGATTGGAAGGTGTTTCATATTACAATGTGAATAACATTACAATCATTGGTAAAGCCAGATCAGTTGAAATCAAGAGAAGAAGTGACTGTTCATTTCATTATGTGGTGTTTGTGCAGAGGTACATACATTGTACTTGGTGTGCTTGGCCACAGAATGCAACTCAATAGCACACAGTGTATAAGTCTAAAGCACAGAGTGTATCTCAGTATACTTTGTGTCATTGTACATATTGTAGCTCATAAGCACACAGTGTAACTCTGAAGTGCACAATGTACCTGTGATGCAGATCGAAGCAATTTTTGTCAAAAATTGGTCTCCTACCAGTCATGCAAGGCACAGGAATATCTACACTACGTACTTTAACCTGTTGAGGGCGAGTCCCGAGTAGACTTGGGCAAGCGTCCATGAGAAATACAGGTTGTAGCAAAATCAAACCATCCTCAACAGGTTTATGCAGGCAATACAGAATGAAATGCAGCATGTCAATGATATGTGAACAGACAACAACTTTTGGGGTGACAGAAACAAGATTATGTTTGTCCAGGAACTGTCAGCAATGATGCGAACAATATCAACTTTAACAGAAAGTGGAATGCTCAGTGTGCACATTACTGTAAAAGTGGTTATTTTCGCGCGAGTAATCTTTCGCACTTGGCCGAGTAAAATGTAATTACACGTTTTTAATTACACAGAATCAAGACATTTATTAGTGGAACATATGACGTGCAAAAATATGCGTGTGTTTTTACTTCCAAGCTGGTTTCTGGTTGTGTGAAATGAGCAAAAATTTCCACACCACGAAAACATCCACTATTACAGTACATGTTATAGAGTTGGAAATACGCTTTTAATTTTGTACATGTGATATTGTGATGTAATTTGTTTTTTTGTTTTTTTTTGCCTGCACTTAATTGAAGACAGGACAGCAATGTAAGACAAGATGACTGCATCTTATCAACAAAACCGGTGTGTGATGGTAAAATTCTTGAATGCTGTGATTATTTATCTATCAATAAACATTGGATCTTGTGTATTTTCCGTACCTTGCACAAACATCAAAATTATTGCCATGTGAACGTAAGACAAGCGGTGAGTGGTGAGCATTGGTTTGTTTCAGTCTTGGCCTTGAGTGAGGAAGGGCCAAGAGGAGTGACAGACAGAATGAGAAGAAGATGGAGGAAAAGAGAGAGGAAACAGAGAGAACAGAGGAAAGGATCAACAAAATTGACATAACAGAGCAAGATGTCTGCCTGCTGGGAAAGACAGAACACAGCTTGCAAAAGGGTTTGGAAAGACCTGCTTATCACAATTACTATGTGTGCTGACACATATAATTCTTTAATATTTTGAAAATTTATCTGATGTGAAATGGCATGCACACACACACAAACACACACACACACATACACACACACACACACACACACACACAGAGGCACACACTGTAGCCTACTTTGAGATTTTCCCCATACATGTATAGAAGCCTTGTATGTCATCAGCTTCCAACTACAATGTACAAGGCACCTCATCTGAGCAGAGCACGCATAATAATTCTGAGGTAAAAGTTCACAAATTACAAAGGAGAAATATGTCACCATTCTGATTTTTTTTTAATTTCTTTGTTCCATTAACTATAAATGGATTTCATTTTCATGTTTCCTTTAAATCAATCTTTTCACAATAAAGTCCAAGTAACTGATAAATCACAGGATTTTCACACATATTATTTGAAAACCAAAATCTTTCTACACCTTACGAGCTGAAATCAGATTTTACGTGGCATTTTTCTCAGCTTTAGGTTTTCCACTTTCATTAGAGTACATTGTAGTGTGATGATGGCTTGCAAATGCATTGAGGCCTACAGTGCCTTTGCAATACTGCTGTTGCTGGTAGGGTTTGAAATTGGAAGTAGGGGTTAAGGGCATTTGAGGGGTGGGGGTGAAGGTGGGGGGTTGGAGAAGGGGTTTGGCTTTGGCTGGAGGAGTTGGAAAGTGGCTGAATTATCTCCTCCAAGCAGACCTGAGAAAGTGAAAGTGAATTTCTGGTACAGAATTTAATTCTCTGGTACAAAGCCAGCAGGCAGGCCTGCCTTATGAGAAATTTGGCATTTGCTGTTCTAATGTTATCGGAGGAGAACAGCAAACGAGCAACAACAACAAAAGGCAACTGATGACCTCACAATGGAAATCAACTGCACTCACCAGAAAGCACTTCTACCATAGTATAACACAAATGCTCCTGGCGAGCTGAAATTAATTGCAAAGGGCAGCACACTGCATCTGAAAGTTCACTTTAATATCACGAAAGTACAAGCAGATGTTACCCAAGAAATCGTGCTGTATGTACGCACTGTTCAGAAGAGAAGAAGATGAAGAAGAAGAAAAAAAAGAAAGAGAAAAATCAGGTCATGTTGGATTGTTGGAAGGATCATAAATTCATCAGCTTGTGCCAATATGCATACCATTCCCGTATTGGAGACACAACATTGCACTGCTACACGGACAATCTTGCCATCACAGATGGTGTCCAGGCTACACTGCATGAGTTGCAGGTTCTGAATGCTATTCCAAAACAAGTTCAAGGGATTTTGATATGTAGGAACTCATTCTAGAGTCTGTATTTTTCTCAACTGTCAAGGAAGAAGAGGTAACAGCTGCACAACAGCTAACAACATATGTGCACTTTCAAGATTTTTATTTCTGAAGCTACTCTCAGCCCGGATGCAACGCAGGAAAGCCACATAACTTGTGCAGATACAACATTACTCTCAAGGCATCTTTAATACATGAAAATATTGTAAAGAGCTATTGCACACAAAATACATTTAATTGTCTTACATTCCTATTCAACTGTTAGGAACTTTTTATCTTTGTTACACACTTCTTCTAGCACTGCACTTCCTCTAAAAAGACGTGGATCTCCCCTTCCCATAAACAATTCCATTTAACCTGCTCACAATGAGAACTTTTAAAGCCCACAGAACTATAGTACCCACAAAGTTCCTGCAAGCAAAGGGTAAAAGATGTACTGCATACGCCATATATTTAGTGAGTCTAAATTTTCCCAAATCGGGACTTCCCGACGATTTTGCAAGTGGTTAAATTTGCGATCATGGAGTACTGTACTGAACGGAGAAACATATATGCACGTGTCACATCCACATCGGGATCAGAGTCATTTTCGTGTGTCTTTAATTTCGCGAAGAGCACACGACTATCAAAATTCGTGAAAATAAAAACCTCACTAAATATTCAGCGTATACAGTACTTCAAAGCCAGTGCTTTGCCTATCCCAATACACCAACCAGGGGAACCTTGTTATACCAAGGACCTAAAAACTGAGACAATTACATTGTTACATGAGGTTTCTCACTATATCAGCATAAAAACAAAAACAAAACAAAACAAATGAATATAAGGATTTGAGGCCTGCAAATCACCTTGATATGAGAGGATTTTGATATATCTGACCAACTTAAGAGATTCATTCTAGTCTACATTTGTCAGAGATGAATGAACATATGCATTTCTCTTGCAACTTACTGCCATGGGTTTCCCCCCCCCCCCCAAAAAAAAAGCACCCTTGTCTTTAATAACGTACAAGTCTGCTTTTACTGTATTCGGCAAAAACACAGTTAACCTCATAAAGTCCCCACTGCAATGTGCATCAATAATGACATTCTTATCAGGCAACTAATGAAATGGGTTGGCCAAATACAGCATGTGAAGTGAACATCATTCCTTCAGTCCCACAATAGTTGATGTACATGGCAATACTGTTTTTGGGTAACTACACCCAGCTTACTAAAACTTAACCTTTCAAATACTGTAGTAGATAGGTATTCCTCCACCATAAAAGAAAAGAAAAGAAAAATACAAGTTGTAGAATCTATGACTCTGAATCAAAGGCTATAAAAGGCGAAAGTTGTGTTTTGATTCTGATTTTGACAGATTCAACATATGCATGGCCCATGTACCCAAAATTATGTGAAAGACGGAAATAAATTCTACAGTGTAGCGTTTTTAAAACTACACAAGAGACTACAATAGTTCAGAAAGTCTATACACGTACATCCATCAAATACACAATGGAGTCAGAAAAAAGAAAAGAAAATCACTCTAATTTGTGTCATATGCTCCCTTTTTGTGCTTAGTTATACTGGCAGTCGACAGGGTGTGAATTGAATAGAGAACAGGGAAAAAGATAACTGACATCTCGCAGGAGTGGAGGTAAAGTCCCACTGGATCTGGTCTGGCAGCCGGTGCAGCACTGCAATTACTACCTCTGGGACTAAACCACTGCACACAATGGAGCCTTTGCAGGGGACTTAATGACAAGATGCGCTGGATTCACAAGATACAGTCCTACATTTGTGTGTTTTGATGTTTGTGACTTGCATCACACCATTCATGCGGCTGGCATTCACATCATTAACACTTTTTATGGCAGATCACCTAGTCTGTACATAGACTGTAAATTACACAAACATAATTGCATGGCCATGCATTACAACAGCCTCAATAATTTGC
The DNA here is from genome assembly GCF_040938485.1 of Diadema antillarum. Taxonomy (NCBI): domain Eukaryota; kingdom Metazoa; phylum Echinodermata; class Echinoidea; order Diadematoida; family Diadematidae; genus Diadema; species Diadema antillarum. The sequence continues at coordinate 210,828 of NW_027273808.1, read as the reverse complement.
AAGTGCTCATTTTCCAGGAGGGCAGAAACATGTTTTTTTTATGATAATAGTAATAGTAATAGTACTAGTACTACTACTAGTACTTATAATCATCATCATTATACAGAAAGTTTGTCTAGTGCCAACAATATTGTTGTTGGCTTTTGTAATATTACAAAAGCCTTTCAAAGCACTTGACAATTTCAGATATATTATGAAATTCACACCAAATTTGAACATTTAAAGTGAAAACTAAAGAGAAACAACATTTCAGGTTGACTCAGCTGATTGTGGTGTAATTTGGATATTCTTCTTATTATTACATCTACACATAATGAGCTTCACATTTCTCATATTTTAAGAAAACAATATTTGAACAATGTTCTTCCATGTCACAAAGTTACTTTGCAGGGTATTGATACACTTTACATTCTGTTTTTGCCGTGTGCAAAAAGAAGGGTGACTCAGCGCATTGGAAATAGAAATAACTTTAAAGCACCTACCCCTTATTTTAAAGTGGCATTCCTATATGCCAGTGGGTTAGAAGTATGCAATTTTAATGAGTTATAAACTATTTTTATGTTGACAACAACTCTTCTTTTTGAGTGTAATCTAGGTAGAATATATTATCTGGTAAATTTTAGTTACTTTTGCCATGCATGGTCACATATGGGCATCATGGGGACTGGCCATCAGGCAGTACCTGAGTGATGACCTGAATGTTTGATGCGTCAGGGAGAGTAATGCCTGGCATTTGGTACGTTAGGGCTGACACTCCATTCCCGGAAATGTCGCTCATGGTGTAGGTAAGGTCACTGGAGGGCACATCTGATGTTGAAGACTGTGAAAAATCAATTGACTGCAATGTCAAGGACTGAGAATCATTCAGAAGGACGTAGCTGACAGCAGAAGGTTTGGAAGTGATGCTCTTGACCGTTTGTGCCACTGATGAGGTTTGTGGATTTAAGAGACTGTCGGCGATCAAGAGCACATCCTTGGTGTGCTCTTGGTTCTGGTGATTCTCAAGCGCCTTTGGACGAAGGAAACCTTTGTCACACAGCTTGCAGGAGTACGGGTAATCTTTGGTGTGGTACAAGATCTCGTGATCTCTCGCACTGTCTTTGCGGTAGAAGCTCTTCTGGCAGAACTTACATGAAAAGGGTCGAACAGCCATGTGGGAATTCTGATGATCACTCAGTTTGTCCTTCCTTGCAAAGGTCTTCCCGCACCCCGGGTGATCACAGGAAAATGGCTTCTGTTTGGAGTGCACAGTGTTGAAGTGCCGAGTTAGCTTGTTCTTGAATAGAAAGCCCTTGCCACATTCGTCGCAGGTGAAAGGCCTCTTGGTGGAGTGTGACGCCATGTGCTTCTTAAGGTCACGATCTGTCTTGAAGCCACCCCCGCATATGTCACAGAGATATCCTCGGGCATCTTGATGGCTCTCCATGTGCAGTCTCAGCTGGCGCTTGCTGACTGTCAATTTTCCACATTCCCCGCACGTATGCTTGTGGGGATTGGAGTCGAGGTGCTTTTGCAGTCGGTCCTGTGATGGAAATTTCATCCAGCAAACACTGCATTTGAACGAGAGCTGGGCATAGTACTGCCTCATCCGCCACTTCCTGATTCCTTCCTTGTACTCTACCTCTACATCCCTTGTGTGTCGCATGCAATGGCGGCAGCAACACTGGAACATGAGCTTGTCAGAGTGCGATGTGATGTGCGCACTGAAAGTATCTACATCAACAAAAGTTTCAAGGCACTTAAGGTCACGGCACTGAAATTGTTTTACCATGTTGTGCTGCTCATACATGTGTTTTGAGAGGCCCTTACGGAGGAACCACTTCACGCACACTTTGCACTTCAGCTGTCTCGAGTTGACTTTAACTGTGCTTGAGTGTTGCTCCTCCTCCTCACTGTCAGCGGTTTGTGCATCCTCACTGTCATTCTGCTGTTCACTGCTACCTTCATGATCTCCCCTGTGGGCAGCCTCACTCACACTGGAAGTAAAGGCATCTAGACATTCGTCATCTGCTGTGCTGTTGAGCTGCCGTTTTGGCATCAAACCTAGAGCAGCAAGATCAACAGGGGAGAGTGTCATCTTGTTTTCACTGTCTAGATTCTGATTTGATGAACTGAGGATTGCACTCTCATCATTTTCTTTGCTCGGATGACTATTACTCTGTCTTTTACTTCTCCTGGGTTTTCTAAAGTCCTTGTTGCTACTAGGAATCTGAAAATGTGTTCTGTCAATCTCAATCCAAACTTTGTGGCTCTCGATATGGGACTGGTACTCTGTCCTTTCACGGGATTGATGCTTACACAGTGGGCATTCGTAACGTTTCCTGTTTGCACACCTCCTTTCATGGCGAAGGAGGGATCTAGTGGCAACCATTATCCCACACTCGCGACAAAGATTTGTGCTGTCATCTGTGTCCCTTCCCTGCCTCTCAGCCCCTGCACTGCTTTGCTGACTCCTGTAATAATCTTGCCTGTGTTCATCTCTCATGTGCTGCTGCAATTCTTTTGCTGAACTGACCTCTGTCCCGCACGATTTGCACAGTCCCCTCTTGGCTGGCCTCCCCTTTCGTTTTCTGGTGACTGGCATGTCTTTGTCACCCTTCTGATTCTTCAGGGCATTCCGATGCTTCCTGGTGCTCAAGTGCTGCTCCAATTTGAAGCGACTCAAGAAGTTCAGGTTACATGGCTTGCAAGAATGGTCTGGACGTTTTCTCCTCGAGGACATCCTGACAGACGTATCTGCTTTGGAATCGGGGCTTGTGTCGGCATTCATCTCCTCATGCTCGTGTGCAGTGTGATGCCGCTTTTGGGAGTGTGTATCTGATGATGTGATTTGGGTGAATGACGTGAGGTCTGCCTGAGAGGCAGAATTGTTCTTCTCCTCTGGATGAGACTCATAGCCCTCCTGATTTGGCATCCACTCCTGGCTGAGATCGCACTGCCCTGCAGCCGGGTCCAAGACTTGCTTGTTGGTGGCAGTGAGGGCATTGAGGATGTCTAGCGTCAACTGCGAAGACACCCCCTCCTTGTCACTGGCCTTTGTGGTGAACAGCTCACTAAGGGATGGAGACACACTGGAGATGTTCCCATTTCCCTCCTCTACATCTTGCATTTGAGAGATTGCCTGAGAATCTGCATCGCTCATCAAGATCCCATCCAGAACATCTGAAAACAAACATATGGTGCACAAATCAGAGTGCTGCTGAGTTTTGAAAAAGAATGTTGCTATACTGTGTGAGACCTTGACAGAGACTCCAACCCCAAACACCTTCTGATCGGGAGATTCTCCCGCCTGAAGCCCCTAGCAAACGGGAGACTCCGAGTTGATGTGTGCGAAGTACGAAGTTCCTAGGATTCTAGATGCTCTCTGGTGCTATCTAAGGCTTTTTTTTTTCAACATACAGTAGCAATAAGTAAGAAATCCTTTCCAACGGGAGACATAGAGCCAGGGCGGGAGAAATTAAATCTCAAACGGGAGAACGGGAGATTTTGTAAAAATGGGTTTTCGGCGGGAGATCTCCCGTCGAAAACGGGAGAGTTGGAGTCTCTGCCTTGACAGGTCAAAGCAAATAAAAGCATTTAATGACATAGGGTGGGAATGGTATCACTTTGTCTGGCATATATACTAGAGTGAGTTGGTTAATGGTTAAAGTTATGATATTGTAGAAAACAAACTGCCAGTACTGAGAGATTTTTTTTTCTCAGAGAGAGATTAAAAGTGTTATCAACATTTTGTATTCAGAGAGCAAAAAAAAAAAAAAAAAAAAAAAAATACAAGAAAATTTCTGTCATTAATTTTTGAAAGCAGATGTTGATTTTTCTGGCTTGAAACAAGAATTTGTACCATTCTTATTACAATGTTGCAAAAAGATTAAGAATCTTGTATGAGTGAGACTACAAGGCTTTACATGATAGATATGATAGCATCTTGCAATGTCAACCACTACCATAGCAACAAGTAGAATTCTGCATGCCCATTGACTGCTGTCAGGATATTTGGAATTTTAGGCATATTACTAAATGGGATGTGTTTGCAGCTAGGCCTTGCTCAACATCTACAGACACCACCACAAATTGTATGCCTTGCATGTTGAGGGAGTATGATAGTTGTTCAACGATGTTACACTCTGCATTTTTTTTTTTTTTTGGGGCGGGGGGGGGGGGGGGGGGGGGGTGGGGCGAAGGGGTTTGCAGTACAGCCAATTAGATAGTTTGTGCAATTCACAGTTAACTTATCAATTTCTGGGGTAATTTTGTCACAGAAATTATCACCTTGTGCCCAGTAACTTGGCAAAACTCTGAATTACACTGAATATATATTTGAGAAAGATTAAATGGAACTGCCAGTAATCAAATTCATTACATACAAAGTGTATGCCCCAATTCTGGGAAACAAACAAAACAAGAAAGACTTATGACCAAATTAAGATTCAAGTGCAAGAAAAATGTTATTTCATCAAATGAAATACTAAAGTGAAAAGAAATCTTAAAAAAAGAAAGAAAACATAGTCTCACACCACAGAAATGTGGCTTCTGGTACTTGACAGGAACAGAAAAGTTTATTTTCTTGTCCTTTACGAACATACCATGAATGCTGAACAACATGTGAGTTCAATTGGGAGAGAGGGTCCCCACCTGAAGCTACTACGTGGTCTCCAACAGCTTGCGATGACTGGTGGTCGCTGTCGCCCGCCTTTGGTTTCCTCAGCTTCTGGCAGCTCTTGTCTTTCTTGTGCTGCATAAAGACAGTCATGTCTGTGAACTTCTGCTTGCACCGACCACATTCAAACACGTCCTCCTCATCTGTGTAGTGATTTAAGCAGAGGCAATCAGCACTATCAAACTGTGATCTTCTACAGCAAGAACTCCCTTATTTACCTACAAAGGTTTACCCCAAATTGGATTGGCTAACAACCATAGTGAAATATCCAGGAGAGTAAATGCCTCCTGTTTTGTGCCGGGTTTTGGTGGTGGTGGTATTACAATGTACACTGTAGATGTGAGTATTTGTGTGTGTTCCTGTGTGTGCGTGGGGGGGGGGGGGGGGGGGGGGGGGGAGGGAGGGGTAGTTAGTGAAGATGCCAAGGGAATGGCTAGCCTTGAATCAAGTTGATTGCAAATAATGAAGTAGAGGAGCTTTGTACCTGTACTCTGGCATTCACATCCATTATCTACATTCTGAGAGCTACTGTTTCTGTAGATGGTCAAAATTTCAAAAAGAGATGGAACAAGGATTCAACCATTTCTTTTTTCCCACGGAAATTTGGAACAGGTGCCCATGAAATGAGAATTTATTACTCTCAGCTGGTGGGTATCATCCAGCATTGCTCATCAGTTATGTTACTGACATGCCTGAAATCAAGGAACTGATACTTTAGAATCAGACAAGAAGTAATGAGGTTAAATAGAAGTCTAACCACAAGTTTCTGGTTATATAATTTAGCAACAGCAACAATTTTTCAAATTTCATCTTTAACCCATTGAGGATGAGCTGATTTTGTTATTTTACATATTTCCTATAGACACCCGCCCTTAATTGTAGTTGGGATTAGTCTTCAATGGGTAAAGAATAGTAATACTTGAACTTTACCAGAAATTTTACTTTGTTACTCAAGGCAACAAATGAAAGTTAGCTACAGTTACACTCACCTGAGCTCATTGTAGACCCTGTATCACTCATTCTTGTCTTCTTGCTGATGTTTCTATGAGGAACACATGAAGGAAAAAGGTATGAATTGGCAAAATAAAGTTAAACCTGTCTAAGCTACCATCTGTCTCTGCATTCTCCAAAAAAGAGAAACAATTGGTTCACTACCCTGTGTTTAGCATTCCATATCATATGTAATACAGGTAGTGATTGGCTGCAAGCTTAACCCATTGAGGATTGGCTGATTTTGCTACAACACACACTGTACTTCCAATAGACGCTTGCACGTGTATACGCAGGACTCGTCTTCAGTGGGTTAAAGGTCCCTTCATGGTCAATATTTCAATGTGTATAGTGCCCACAGCCTTCCAATATACTATTTGGTGTTTTCCTATTTTATTTTTTCCTAGTGCGGAAACCAGATCTACACGACAGACAAAGACATTTTTCTGCACTTGTTTAAGCCCAAAATGTGTTGAGATGCAATGCCACACATTTTCTTAAAGTTGTTTAAATGGAGTAAAACAGACAGAGAGTAATATTACTTCTGTGCTGGACATACATCATTTGTACTGCAAGATGTTATGGTTTCACTTTTTTTTTTCTTGAAACAGTGAGCTTCTGTGAAACACCCCATTCAAAATGTGTGAGCGAACACAAAGCAGGTCAGGCTCAGATTACACTGTTATTTCATACAATGTAAGTAGAAGTGTTGAAATCATATCACTGAGATTTTCTTCAACTCTTAAAAGTTTAGATTTTTTTTCTTCTTCTGAGACTACATATTAGGCAGCCCTTCAATGTCCAACCCAACATTGCCCACTGGAGAAGAGAACAAATGAGTAGGCATTGAGGCTTATGGCTATGTGCATCACATGACTCTTTTCATCTCAATAACCCTGCAGCTGTTGATGTGTTCAAGAAATACCAACATATAGTGCATTTTATACCCAGTCATTGGGTGTCCGGACAGGTTGTGGGATCGGACGCGTACTGTAAAGTGCGTCTGGTTTGACAATGACGCGCCTACGTAAACAGTTGTTTGTCAGTGAGGAGCTGTGGGTAAATGCATACCGTACTCAAAGTAAAATAAGCAAGTCAGTATGCGAGTCTTACGTGTCCAGACACCCAACCCCCCATCCTAAATTCCTACTTTTGTCTTCAGAATCCAAAAGGAAATAGTACTGTAAAAGTGGATATTTTTGCGCCACTAATTTTTTGCACTTGGCCGGGTAAGAAGAGTTTCGCGTGTTTTTAATTCAGCGGAATCAAGACATCACGCACAGGAACAAATATGGCAAGTAAAAATATTTGTGTGCTTTTATTTTTTGCGCTAGTTTCTGGTTGTGCAAAATGCGCGAAAATTTCCACATTTACAGTATGATACAACAGTCAGAGCAAGACATGCAAGTCTCTAGTCTCTTGTATTCATACTGTAAAAATGGAAATTTATGTGTACAAGTTTGCATGCTCAGTCAGGTAAATATGAATTTCACATTAATTCTGTTGAACCACAGAGATAAAAATATAATAGGTGCATACTACTAGCAAAAAAATGAATTTGTGAACTTTCATTTTTGTGCTAGTTTCTTGTCACGCAAATAAACTGCACTTTTTTTTTCTGTCATTTGACTTGATCAAACTTAAAGTTTAGTACTTGTTGTTTCATTTGAGCTTTGCAAGGTACATGTATGTACATATAAACTCCCCTGTCCTACAAAGTGCAGACAAGCATCGCATGAACAGCACACGTATACATCTATGACTGACTGTTTATTTTTCAGTAGACTCCTAACTAGACTAAGTAACCAGATATAGAAATTTAGAATCACTGTAGTTGTTGCTCTATTAAACAATACAATAACGTAATTGTCTCCTCTAATCTGTTTGAGTCTGAAATATATTAATGAAAATTACAAAAATTACGATAGATCTACTAGAAAACTGACATTCCATTGCACTGGTGCTGAAAATGAATTCAGTCGACTGCAACTGACAAGACCTCTAAATTTACAATGTGTAAATGTGTTGATGTACAGTCGGTAGGCCTACTGATGAACATGTAACTGCGACCAGCCCGAGAATGCTTCCCGTTTTGGCTCCCACATCCACAGTGCCAGTGGTTCAACAGTTTTACAATGCAGCACCCATCCCCCGCCCGGGCTGGGGTTTTACTGACGTGACGTAGCACTGAAAAGTTTAACAATACATGTAGAGTTAGACAATGATATTTTCTGTGCTGTAATTTTACCTGATATTAAACTCTCCCAAACACTCATGAGTCATAGCTGACCGAAGCTTGAAATGATTAAGAGAAGATATCCATGCATTCTTCAATAGCCTTCATCTGCAATGACCATCATAACAATAACACAGAACAAGCACTAATGATTACACAGTGTCACAGCCAGCCATGTTTCAAAAACTAATACTATAAATAGACCTACACCGTACTAGACTACTAGTAGTAGACTCTAAATGGTTATCCATCCCTACAATAGACAGAAAGATCCGTCTCGTATGGCGTCTGTCCGGAGGAGTCTATATTTTTACGTTATCGCTCTCCTCCGTAAGGGGATCCGTGAAGCCAGACGCAGTCTCCGCGGAACATTCCCCGACGACCAGATACAGACCGATCTTTCGCTCAATACTCAATCCCTAACAATACACAAGTGCAAGAAAGAAGAGTGAAGGCAATGATGTTCAGCATTTGAATAAGAACTCCATGATCATTGCCATTATTGTTATTGGCATTGCCATTTGTCATTGCACTGTACGAAGCTCATACCACATAATCGGGCCCGAACAAGCATACTTTTCTTCCAAAACGATTAACGTTAGTAAAACAAAACAATGATTAATATCGACATGACGGCCGACATGACTTCAAACGCATTGCATGAGATACTTACTACTAAATTTTACTAGGTCATAAAGCCTTTTACTGTAGTATATGCGCCATGGATATACATGTACTTTGTACCAGAAGAATCACACATAGATTAATACTCCCAGCTGAAGTGGCGGTTCTGCTTCTGAATGAAGGTATACTATCTGACCGCATAGTATATGCCGTATATCATACTAAGTACCATGAAGCTTGCTTGGTTGTCGTTGTACTAGTATTCCAGCAATAGCGCAGTCCATACACTGTATACATGTAAATCATTGACGATACGATACCGTACTGCATGCATGTCGTAGCCACTGAGATCAGTGGTCGTAGCAGCAGCGCAGAGAGCTAGTAGAGTACACGTATATGGAACGCTATCTCGACTCAAATTATTTTATGCAATACTCTGTTGATGATAATCGTTTGTTGGTTTGAGCCCCCAATTCCTCCTCGTGCTATCTTCACTTGCCGTTCGGGTCCTGTCCTCGTTTTTCCTCAGCTGGCATCCCACACCTGTATAAATGTAACGCCAGCCCAGTATTTAACATCCGTCTTACAGTGTAGGAGCAGGGAGGTGGGAAGCAGATCCTTCCTCCTTTCATAATACTTGTCAGGGCCAGCGCTGCGTTTATAAAAGTGTGGAGGGGAGGGGGCACGTCATATTAAAGTTTTTCTGGTCCCACTTCCTTTGTCAGATGATGAGCAAACATGGCTGAAGAGCAATTTTCTTTACCACTTACAGGGTTAAAAAAAAGAAACAAAAAAGTGTGTGTGTGTGGGGGGGGGGGGGGGATGCAATCAGTACAAGCTCCACGAAGAAATGCAAACTGCTCTGTGCCCATCCACAATCAACTGAAGCAGTAAATCAAAGAGCAATAGGACTTCACTGGTCTCCCTTTTGCTCGACTTTTAATAATCCACGCATTCTAGTCCAGACAGACACTACCATGACATGTTTTTTTGTGTATTAGTACATTATAAGACTATTCATGCAACAAATCATACAGGATTATAGCTAAACTTGATATTCATAGCACATGCAGGGTAACATGGAACTGAGTAAGTAGATAATAGATGAAACACATGAAAATTGTTCAAGTGGAATTCCATCGAACGAAGAGACTGGGAAAAATTTCATCGAAATTAGACTTTAAAAAAAAATGTTTAGCATCGTAGAATTTGAAATTTGTCATTGAATACCGACATTGGTTGCAACCAATCATATAATATCTACGTATAATAGAAGCCTGAAGGCGATGTTGCCATCACCGCTCAATTTTTCTCTCAATGGTTGTAAAAAAAAAAAAAAAAAAAAGTTTTTGAAATCATGTGTTTAATACGATAGAAAACTTAGCAACTTTATACGACGCCATTTCCCCTATCTACTGCTTTGTTGCTTTAGGATATAACGACATATAATGCCAGAAAAATATAACATGACTTATTCAGTTTGATTTCATGTAAAGCAAGACATTTTGAAGGAGATTAATGTGCAGATCAATGGGAGACTTGTAAGGGTTACTGTTCGTTATTCCGAAGACCGTCGGTATTCCGAAGGCTCTTTAGTCCGAAAGTTCGTTATTCCGAATTTCATTTCCGGATCAACGAATCTTCGGAATAACGAACCTTCGGAAAAACGAACAGCACCCACTTGTAAGATGACATCACCTGGCTCCTCAATTTATACGCATAGGCATAGTGGTTGCGACTACAGTAATTGATATAACGTACTGAAGTATATTAGATACAACTTCTTAACAAGGCTTCAATTTTGATGAAATCATACAGGCATTATCTAATATTATTTTGCAGATGAAAAAAAAAATCAGCATAAGTGCTTCAAAATAGTTCAAAAAATGTGAGTTAGGGATATAAAGAACAAATTAATGTAAAAATGTTAATTAGTATGATCAATCTTTGTTGAATATACAAAATGTTAAAAAATCTTCGTTATAATAAAATTGTTTCTAAAATAAGCCGTCTACGGTTACGATTTTTTTTTTCCGACATAAGTATTGATATCTCCTTATATTTTAGGCTTAATTGAGAAATTTTCATATGGTACAATTAACAGTAGGATGTTTTATCAACAACTCGAACACCGTTTCTAAAATCAATTCTTCCAGTGGTAATCTATATCTGTGGATATATTCTGCTCTGTTTTCGACAGCCATTTTGAACATCGTGTTGAATCTATCTTGGATATAGAGGGGATGGCGAGGGATGTGGGGGACAAATCCTACTACAAGAAATGTCCATAGCTTCGCGCATGCCTTACAATACTGAGTAAAATACTCAGTGAAATAATACTATATAAGATAAAAAAATAACTCATTTTGTGTGTATTTCGGTGTGTGTGTGTGTGTGTGTGTGTGTGTGTGCACGTGCGCTCGTGCATACATACACTCGTATCATCCTGGCAACATTGAGTTTTAACATTTTCATTTTTGATTGCCACCATGGTTAATCTCCACAAGAAAAGATATCAAAAGGGAATTTACCCCAAACAAAACAAAAAACAAAAGAAGAGTTTGTTCGCAAAAACCGATAAGCACATTTTTGAAGTTTTTGAAGTACGGTCTCTGTAATAAAGTACAAGATGATACCTTTTGAATGATATGTTGGTCACTCATATAAAGATACATTTTTGAAGTTATGGTCAAAAGAAGCAAAAAATTTTTTATTATTCTCTTTATTTTTCTTGACCTTTAATATCTCCATTTGACAAATATGGACTTATCCGGTTTTGCGAACAAACTCTTCAAAACAAAACAAAAAACATAATGTAGATTTAATGAATGCAGAAATATCAATTGTACACATTTGCATTGTTTAAGGAAAATCAAATCACTCGTTTAAAAGTTATGATTTTTTTTTCTGGCTTATAAGTTTTGGTTTATAGTGTATTATTACGTCACTGCTGGAAACCTATTATAAAACAGTGATGTCGTGTCATGCGAACATTGGGAAAGAGCAATACAAACAAAGTAGTGTATAAAGAGAATTCCACACATTTTCAAATCTGGCTTTATAATTATAAATATCTGGACTTACGCACCAGAAGGCAGTGATGAGAGCATAAAGTAGACCCAATGTCGAAACACGTCTTGGAAAACATTTCAAAACAAGCACAAACTGAATCTTTGATAAATATTTGAGAATAGATTACACAGTGGCGGATCTACGGGGGGGGGGGGGGGGTTTAGATTTTTGGGCTGCCAAAAATAAATGAATAAACAAAGAAAATAAAATTAATATGTATATATATGAATAAAAGGGAAAAAATATAGGTACAAACGGCAGCTTTTGGACTGTAAAATGTCAAAAATTTCAAGCTAGCTCGCTTCGCTCGCTCGCATCCAGCAGTTGAGCCCGGTGCGCCTCCCCCTTAATTTCTAAAGCGAAAAACATAGCTACGACGGCAGTTGTTGGACTCTAGAATGTCAAAATTTTCAAGCTCGCTCGCATTGAATCGTTATGCCATTCTCCTAATGTTGCTGACAGTAATTGCCAGTAGTTGCGCCCGATGTCCCCACCCCTTAATTTCCAAAGCGAAAGATAAATATAGCTACAAACGGGAGTTTTTGGACTGTAACATGTCAAAATTTTCAAGCTCGCTCGCTTCGCTCGCTCGCATTGAATCGTTATGCCACTCTCCTAACGTTACTGCCAGTAATTGCCAGCAGTTGCGCCCGATGCCCCCCCTTAATTTCCAAAGCGAAAGATATAGCTACAAACGGGAGTTTTTGGACTGTAAAATGTCAAAATTCTCAAGCTCGCTCGCTTTGCTCGCTCGCATTGAATCGTTATGCCATTCTCCTAATGTTGCTGCCAGTAATTGCCAGCAGTTGCGCCCGATGCGCCGCCCCATTAATTTCCAAAGTGAAAGATATACTGTAGCTACAAACCCCTTTTTGGGACTGTAGAATGTCAAAATTTTCAAGCTTGCTCGCTTCGCTCGCTCGCATTGAATCGTTATGTCATTCTCCTAATGTTGCTGCCAATAATTGCCAGCAGTTGCGCCCGATGCGCTCCCATTTATTTCCAAAACGAAATATATAGCTACAAAACTCCAGTTTTGGAACTGCAGAATATCAAAATTTTCAAGCTCGCTCGCTTCGCTCGCTCGCATTTTATTGTTATGCCATTCACCTTATGTTGCTGACAGTATATAATTTGTCGATCGTTTCACACAGTCATTCCATAATCCATGTAAGAAAAACTTACAATGTTCCTCAATGACTGCGTTGTTGAATGTATCACATTCCGTAATGTATTGTAGTCCCATTATTGCTCACGCACACACGCACAAGCATACAGACCGTCAAAATTACTTTATTTACTTTGGTTCCCCCCATGTTTCGACCCACCGTACGCCACTTTACCTATATATATATATACATATATATATATATATATATAATAGATGTGTGTGCGTGTGCGTGTGTGTGTGTGTGTATGTGTATATTATGCATGGTCTAATCTTGAGCCCCCTCCAATGTTTGCCCCCCCCCCCCCAATCCAAAACTGCTTCCGGCGCGCCTGTTTTAAACTGTTATTTGATCTTATTCTAATAAGACGTAATATCATGGACTGCTTTTTATGTTCTCCATTACGTTAGTAGATGCCAGGAAAACATCACTTACGGGGTTCAAATAGCTAAAAAAAAAAAAAAAAAAATCGGCGCGACGCCACGCGGCTCCACGCGGCTCACAGACATCGCCTTGTGGACGATGCTCTGCATCGCCATTGGGACATCACAAACCCAGGGACCGCGGAGCCAGGGTCGGCAAAAAAGAAAAAAAAATAGAGCATGTAAGTATGCTTAAAATCGCAAGCTGGCAACCCTAAAAATGAAAAATCTCCCTACTGTGGGAGGGGGGATACCCCCCTCCCACACCCTCCCCCCCCCCCCTCCCTCGCTTCGCTCGCTCGGGCTTGGTCGCTACGCTCCCTCGCAATACCCAGCTCAGCCCCTCAAACCCCCTCCCTTGGAAAAAAGCTAGATCCGCCCCTGACACAGAATGTGAAAAGGAAAGAGAGGCAGAAAAAATAAAAACCCTGACAGATACTGATATAACTCAGGAGCGATAGTCACACAGTAGGCCTACTAAGATGGACACAAAATTACTTTGAATTCGTAAGATTGACAGCCCTCTGCTAATAATCAATGTAAGCTTGTGTGAATTTCTGATATAGCGCCCTCATACTTCGACGGTGTGAATCAAAAATCCCCTCGGTCGGATTGTCGTATAGCCTCTATTCGTGGTCATCATTGCTATGCCGAGGGGTGTGGGACCGTTTTGCTGGCGTAGAGAGACTTTTACGGCTCCTGTGATGGAGTCTTTTGAAAATATTGTACTTGTAGCTGGTTGTTACATTATTCAAGTTTTAGACCCTCATGCCAATGTTTTCTCCCAAGGTGAAACTATAATTATAGCCTTTTGTCGAAGAAGGCCCATATTGCGTGTATCATCGATTCCAAATAATGCCTAATTATGACATTGTGATTGAGACTGTCATGACTTCTCTCACCCCACACGTACATTATTCCTGTGATAAAATGCCAGCTTTGTAATAAAAGCATAACTATGAACAAACACTTGTTTTGCTGTATCCTTTATTTTAATCAACACATATCCTAAATCACATTGACGGGTCATAATAGTCACGAGTGTTGTGACTGCAAACTTTGCAGATTGCGACACGTCGGGCTATTTATAGTGTGTGGGAAAACCCACTACGCAATCCACGCGGCGTAGTATACATGTACCGATCTCCCTTCCATTGTAATGTCAGTGCTCAGCGTCGAATTCACTCGGCAACGTTTTGGCTCTATGATCTAGTTGTTCAGAAATCTCTTGCTATCCACAGCGAGAATTCTCTCGTAAATTGTGCAATTTCGGAAATTGTGACTGATCTTTTGACAAGCAGCTGACTTCATGTTGAGCGTTTGATACTCGATGAAAAGGGCACGCGTTTACCTGTGGAGATGGGATTGATATAACCACAATAGCATTGCTCTCTGTGATACGACGGCGCGCCCTTCCATCCCAGCCATGAAGAGCACACAGACCTATATTCTGATGTAGGCTTTGTCAAATCCTGTAGAGAAATTGTATGCAACCAATACGACGGCAGGTAAGTCAACATTTTTTAGGCCTAAGTGAAACGAAAAAACAAAAAACAAAAAACAAAGTCCAAATCGAAAAGGTTATCATATTCAGGCCTGAGCATCCCTGCAAGCATATAGTATGATGACACGTCAGAATGATGTCAATATTTTACGTCATCGCTTTCGTCAGAAAGACGTCGTAAACGGTCGACAATAAGACGTACTTTTGCTCAAATGGAAGACGTAAAAAAGACGTCATATTTAGACGTCAGAAAAGCGTCATGTATGTCGTCTTTTTGACGTAAATAGACAAAGAAAATGGACGTCATTTAGACGTCTTATAAACTAAGGTATTTTTGCTCGAAGAATGGAAGAAGTAAAAATTTACACGACTCCAAAATCTTCGAGTGATCCCTGAGGTCACTCCAAAATGAGTGAAAATGAACATTTTCACTCAAAATTCACGTCAATTTCACTTTAAATTCACTCTTTTTTTATTCATTCTTTCAAGAGTAAATATTGTCTCTCGATTCTTTTTAGAGAGTAAGAAAGAAAAATCTTTACATGAAGTAAAGAATTGCTTGGTCTGAACAAAGGAACTTCCAATTGTACGATTTACGGTGAACTTGGGAGATATACACAAAAAATAAAACTGTCGCTAACTAAATTGTCGAATGCTAATGTTCTGTCTCGTATCAAACAAAATTGGGAAATCAGCTAAAGCATCATATTTATATAGCTTTGAATATTTCTCCTTTACGAAAGGGAAAAATCAGATGGGTTGGATTCTCAAAGTGAAGAATGTTATTGATAGCTTTTGTAAGCCTTTCTGACACGTGGAGAGTCAACCCAGTATCCTGTCTTTATCTACATTAAAAGGAAAAAAAAATAAAGATATGAGTCAACATGCAGGAGTTGGACAGTGATATTGAGTTAAACAATCAATGCGCTGTTTATCGAATTTTTAAGCAGAAATCATGCTTTGAAATAAACCTGATTCGTCTTAACGAAAGTAATAGGAAATCTCTAACACATTTTCTTTGCCTCAATCATAGGCTTCCAATAGGGTCTGGGCGTTACAAAGACATTCCAAGAACTGAGCGTATGTGTACTCATTGTTCGAAAAAGGATATTGGTGTTGAATTCCATTATTTGTTTGTATATCCCTCCTTTAAGATGGAACGTAAAACATTTCTCAAGAAATATCATTATGAAATATCCGAACATATTTTAATACAAGCGATTGTTTTATTCCACTAAGAAAAAGACTTTGTCGAACACATCGAGGTTTTGTAAAGTAATAATGTCCTTTTTATCATAACACTGTATAGTTACTGTACAGTTCATTGTTTCGTTTGTTTTAGTATAGGCCCTATTCTTTGTAGCCTTTCTATGATTATTTGCATCCGGCAATGCCTGCACTGTTCATAAAATTTAATTTGAAATTATTCTGTTTTGTACATAATAATTTGCAGTTGGTATTGTACTCACATACCACACGAGGGTCGTTGAGTCAATAAACTTCAACTTTAACTTCAACTTCAGCTGTGTGCATATTTTATACAACTCCTTTTGAATCTAACCTAACCAAATCCTAAAGTCCTAAAACCAGTACCTGTACATATGCCTACCACCTATCCCAATACCGGACTGTTAAATTACGTTTTATACTGGCAAAAATCTGTCATGCTCCATGACATGGTTACTAAACTAGGTCACAATTTTGCAATCAGCCCAATTAGAATATGAAAACAATATGTCTTCATAGCACAAGTTGGAATAGTTTGAATAAAATAAAAATAAAGTGTACTATTTTTGACACAATTTAAATTTGGGGTCATCCCACAAGACCGACACCCACGAGTCATATAGCCCACGAGTTCGACATTGAAAACAGGCCGTCCATGAGCCATACAGCTCACTAGTCATACAGCCCATGAGTTCGACACTAGGCAAAGAAAGCCCATGAGTTCGACACTAGGTAAAAACAGCCCACGAGTTCGACAGATACAACACGGCGGGTAATGTGTCGGTCTCGTGGGCCTTGTTGGCTTAGTGTCGAACTCATGGGCTGTATGACTTGTGAGCTGTATGACTCGTGGGCTGTATGTATGACTTGTGAGCTGTATGACTTGTGGGCTGTATGACTCGTTGGTGTCGGTCTCGTGACGTGCACCCTTAAGTTTAACCCCAGCATTTAAATATTGTAATTATTGATGTTTTCCTTATTTCCACAAGTTTTTGCATATTAGATTCAATCTGAGGAATTTTCATGATCGATGAAGAAACCAAACGTTTGACGTCGTTATTACGTCTTTACGACCAGTCACTAGCATTAAGACTGGTAAAAATCATATCATGTTAAAATATGAAAATTGAACAAACAACTTCAACATGTTTAACTTTAACTTTATAAGTATTTCATTGTATTCTATCTATTTCTACTGGTTTCCAAATTATAGACTCTTTCTTATGTTGTTTAAAAATACTTTATCTATTCCTTCATTCAAACTTGAGTACAATTTGAACATGTCGTTATTGTTTGCTAGCTGCGTGACATTTCAAACATCTAACAAAATAGTATCCGGTACAAAATAAATATTGGGACTCTGGCAACATAACTTAGCACTACATTCTGCCGCCTTTGTGGTTTCCATGTTTATCAGGCGTTGATCAAAACTGACTCCCAATGGAAGTACCTAGGGTTGTCTTCCGCACGTAGGCCTAGTTGTTGTCCATATAGTTGTCCATATGTAATCATTACAATCAAACAGACCCAACATTAATTAGGGGATACAAAGAGTTGCGAAAAGAATTTCTTCTCGGGATCACGAGGAAGTGATCTTTCTAGGCGTTTTCACATCAGCCCGATATTTCGAAATAGCGCGCTATTTTCTGACTTGGGACATTAACCCGATCACGAAATAGCGCGCTATTTGATAATATGAATGCAAATTAGCGCGCTAATTGATCGAGAAAATTTCTCGAGTCCAACTCGGGAAATTTTCGAAATAGCAAGATAATTAATGCGAACTAGCGCGCTATTTGATAATGTTCGGGCTGATGTGAATAGGAAATGAAATAGCGCGCTAATGTGCGATCGCGAAAGATATCTCGAGCTTGGATTTTTGTCGGGCTGATGTGAAATGCCTTCTGACCCCAGGCGACTATACAGAAAATGTGGTTTACTAGTAGGACATTAAAGATAATATAAGGTTTTGGTACCTCAAAAGTTTCCCTGAGTTTTCTTGTCTTAGTTTGTCTTTCAGGTTAAAGTACCTTTCATAATAACTAACACTGTGAGACTTACTCGCCCCAAAGTGCTCTCATGTCATGCAATAATGGTTTCGTACCAGAGCAGAGCGACCTCTGAAAAATTCGAACGAACCGTTAGTTTGACTCGACGCGGTACCGCGACAATCAATATACACGTATTGTACGAAACCATTATTGCATGATTACTGAGACATGAGAGCACTTTGGGGCGACTAAGTCTCACAGTGTTAGTTATATGAAAGGTATTTAACCTGAAACACAAACTAAGACAAGGAAACTCAGGGAAACTTTTGAGGTACCAAAACTTTATATTATCTTTAATGGTTGATTTTACAAGTTGAAGGAGTAGTTTTCCAATAATGGCTTCGAGATCTGAACATGAGGAGAAATCAAATCATACGACTGATTATTTAGAAAAAGATATGAATGTAGATTATTTTCTGTGACAATGTTTGAAAGTATTTTCATGCAACTTAGTTTATACATGAGTCAACGGACAGAGAGGAAAGTTGATAGGTCATTGCTAACTGGAAAAATGCTTAAATTGTACTTTTTTTCTATATTTTTAAAATGACTCGACTTATCGTCATTCAACTTAGCAACGAATCTCGTAAGAAGTTTTCGTCATGGCGTCAAGTCAGGTTTAAGTGCAAGAAATACATTTTATGCTTAAATTAAAACTATTTTCCCCATACACTAAAAATGATTCAAAGCATACATGTAATAAACCTCAATTCATGCACCTGCACTACCCGACTGTTATTCTGTTGGTAAAATATTGTAGCCATGCGTCCAAATTCTATAGGGACATTGCTAAAATGTTACTGTTTTTCTATAGTTTGAAAATGGCTCATACACTATAGTCATTGATGTACATATAATATTACCAGATAATGATCATTGTGAAAACGTTGTGGGCCGTGTTGTCAGAGGCCAAGAGTCAAGAGTCAAATGAAACTTGGTTCGAGGAATGTATAATTTTATTATGTGCCATCATACTTTCAAACATGTAATTTCACCATTCCACTTTCTTGCCAATCATGTGAAACCGTCGTCTCATTTTGTCTAGATGTACTGTGGACCTAAAGGGAGCACATTTTGAAGTCGATTTTAATGGTATTTGAAGAAAATATAAGTATATGTTTTGAAGTATATAAACATTCCTCAGTGAGGAGGAGGATAATCCAATTAAGCCAGACAGACTGGTATCATTAATTCCCTTCAGAACTCAGACAAAATATTGTGAAATACGTGACGGAAAGACTCTGATGCAATACACCTTAAGTTATGGGTATAAGCCAAAAATGAACTACTAAAATCTCTTTACATGTATAAATGTTTGTTCAGTTGTATGAGGATAGAGAATCAATCTCATACAAACCCTGAAACACGCATCCTTGAAGATAAGCAAATTTACGTCGGGTTCTGTGTATAGGGGTTAGATATCACAAATAATGATATGCTTTATGCCAACCTGTCTATGCAATCTGCAAGGTTGATATAATGGACCACGCCAGAGATCGCCACAGAGATGGCAGAGGTGGCAGAGGTGGCAGAGGTGGCAGAGGAAGAGGTGGACGTGGGACGTACCGAGGCGGAAGGGAGAGGAGACGTGAAGACAGGGGTGAAGGACCGGGGCGTGGCTTCGAACGTGGTGACGCTCGAGGAGCTTACCAAGCCCAAGGAGACAGGTGAGCTCCATAATTGGTGTTTGAGTCATTTTCGCATGAATCGCACAAATGATGAAATAATACTCCAGAAATGATGAGGACACCAGCAATCTGAATGCAAAATAACTGAAACAAGTCTTGTATTAATGGACATAAAGATAGTGATTAGGCTTAGATAAGTCATACATGCATGTATTATCGTCGATACCATCACCCCATGGTGGTGCAAGTATCCCGCTTTCGTAATAGCAATGATGGTATACCTAATGATGACAGTCGTGGTAGTGGTGATAGTAGATGTTAATGATAATCTGGTTACTATTACTGGTGTTGGGATGGCGGGGTTGTATGGCTTTCACGGCACCCAATTCGCGTAAGCAATATTGATGTTGATTCATTGCCAATGAATAGGTATATTAACGGTGCAGACGGAAATATTATCGTTATCAATATATAGATAATTTGTCATCAGTATAAGCAA
This sequence comes from Diadema antillarum, assembly GCF_040938485.1. Lineage (NCBI taxonomy): Eukaryota > Metazoa > Echinodermata > Echinoidea > Diadematoida > Diadematidae > Diadema > Diadema antillarum. Next base: position 190,749 of record NW_027273808.1, on the reverse strand, counting down.
TCCGAGTAGGAGTGCTACCAAAATATCAAATTGCGATCATTACTCGAAGTAAGGATGATAGTAGTTATGATACTGAGGTTATGTAAATTGCCTCAAATGCATTTTAAGAGACATTACTTTGGAGAATTTGTCTCGTAACGATGATTACGTTAATTCACCTCTTCTTACAACATGATTTTCCCTCTGTCAAAAAGTAAAGAGTTACGATATCGCATTTGCTTATTGTTTCCGTTCCATGCGGAGCCTTACCTGACCTGTCCCTCATGCCCATGACATGAAGCCTTTTGCCATAGCTTTGCCCTATAATCTAAGCTCACGTCAAATGTGTCTATCGGTTCGTAATAATGTGGTTACATTGTACTTTCTTAAGCTGTCAGACATTTTATATTCTTTAAATGCCGACAGATTCCTAGATCATTTTCCTGTGATAAACATAATACCTCATCTTTAAAGAATGAAAGAAAACTCTATGATTTTTAAAACGGACGCGAAAGTGGGAAGCAATAGTTATACAAATAAAACGGGCTCTATCTGCTGCTGTGTAATATGAGCTGTATGTGCTTTTCTTTATTCATTTGTATTAGTGCCAACTGGACAAGAACGGTGAAACCACTGGGTTTCAAGACAATAGAGTCACTGTTGGAAAAGGACCCTGATGAAGCAGCCGTTCAGCTTAGTTCTCTAAAGAAAGGACTTGAGAAACTGCTGCACATGGACGACATACGATACGACGTTATGGCGCTGCTGTTCCAAGTGTTGAATCACGTCTTACAGGCACACGGCGCAACACAAACAATCAATATGCTTATTGACATGTTGGGAAGGTCCCCGTTTCTGACCAAGCACCTACCGCGACATCTCATCGCGATGAGAACAGAGCGAGATAAGAGTAGAATAAGGAAGATACCGAGATGTATACAAGACATCGCCAAAGTGCTTTGTGAGATTCATCAACGCCGCCCAACTTACCGGAGCGACTTAAGTGTATCATCAACGCTCCTTGAAGATGTCATAGGATACACTGAGCAGAAAGGCATCATAGTAGATGACGAGATTCGAAGGGACGTGAACGTCCTGAAAGAATTCCAAGCCACAATTGATAAGGAGAGGGAAGATAGAGCCAGAGGTCCCGTCGAGCCTTCTGAACCTCCACCGGATGATTTTCGCGAAGTCAGCGTACTTCCTAAGTCAGAAGAACTTACAGATTTATCTGTCCGTCCGTACTTGCGAGCGAACATTGAAAAGGGTAAATACAAGGATGCGGATCATTATCTGGACGTGCAGTTTCGACTTCTTCGTGAAGATTTCATTTATCCCCTCAGGGAAGGAATCAGGGAATACAAAAAGGAGACATCACGACCTGGAAAGCGCAGCAAACGACTTCAGGACATTCGCCTATACCATGGTGTTACATTAGAGGAGCCAGTGTACACGCAAACCGGGGTCATGTTTCGAATGCACTTTGATGAGTCAAGACTAAAAGGCATTCGTTGGCAGGCTTCGAAGCGACTGATCTTCGGATCACTTGTAATTTTGACACCAGACGATTTCAAGACTCTCATCTTTGGGACAATTGCCAACAGATCACCTCAGGATCTGGAAAAAGGGTTGGTAGATATAAAGCTTGAACGTGACGAGGAAATCGTGGAGATTTTCTCCGATAAAACTTTCGTGATGGCTGAGTCTTCCGCTTACTTTGAGGCGTACAGACACGTCCTCAAAGGACTTCAAAGTGTCACAGAAGTGACCCTCCCGCTCCCTGACTACATCCTTTCCGTCTCAAGTACAGTTCGTCCTCCAGCCTACATTGGCCAAGACAGAACAACTGAATATGACCTATCGCCACTTGTGTCTGATTCAATCCCAAATGCTGATGCGATCAAGAGAAGACTGAAAGCATCAAAAATCCTGGATAATCGTGACTGGCAGAGAGTGGTAAACACAGGCTTGGATGAATCACAGCTTCAGGCAGTGAAAGCGGCACTCTCTCAAGAAATGGCTGTAATACAAGGACCCCCGGGAACAGGAAAGACGTACATAGGACTTAAAATTGTCCACACGTTACTTGCAAACAAGAGCATTTGGATTGAACACCAACTGCTTGATGGCCAAAGGAGTCGTTCAAACCGACCGATTCTTCTGGTATGCTACACAAACCACGCCCTGGATCAATTTTTGGAAGGAGTTGCAGAATACAACTGCGAGGGCATTGTACGCGTGGGCGGTAGAAGTTCAAGTGAAGCTTTGAAAAGATTCAATTTGAATTCTTTGAGAAGCTCCAAGCTGCGGGAAGAAATGCCACGTCACGTTCGGCGAAGAATTGGTGAAGTGCGAGGGGAGATCGAATGTCTTGGTAGGGAAATCAAAAGTTCACAAGACAAAATGAATGCAGCCAAAAAGGGGCTTCTTCATGAGAGAGTTCTGTCACCATACATGGATGAACGTCACTACAGAAGCCTCAGGTTAGGAAATTCCTCACAAGGGTATGGTGCATCTCGGCTTGTCGACTGGCTTTTGTTCGATATGAATCTTGATTTTGGCAATGACCAACTTCCAGGTGGGGGAGACGAACCTTTAGGAGACGAAGCCGAGCCCATCGATGCAGAAATGGCAGATGAGGATGATGAGGGTGAATTCAACATTCTTGAAGAAGCTGACATCCTCGAAGAAATGAGGATCCTGGACATAGACGACCCCAAAACGAACGTGACGTTGAGCGATACTGACAACGAGGACGATTCACTGGCTTTCCACTTGAACGATCTCGATCACATTCATCAAGCAGACGGATGGCAATTTGACCGTCGTACTCAACGACAGAGAAAGCAAGAGCTACAAAGAAATCTCCGGGGTACTGAAAAAATGACTGACGATGAGGCGAGGAGGATTGCCGATGTGAGGGAAATCCGCGAGAGTAGAAATCGTTGGCGGCTTTATCGCTACTGGATCCATAGGTATCGACGAGAATCGCAAAGGATGTTGATTGACAGGCAGCGAGAGTTCTCCGACCTTTGTCAAGAGCTAAGAGAAGCACGCAGCCAGGAGGACTTTGAAATCCTTCGTCATGCCACTGTGATAGGCATGACAACGACCGGAGCAGCCAGGTGTCATGCTCTACTCCAGCGCATTAAGCCACGCATCGTCATTGTGGAAGAAGCAGCAGAAGTCCTAGAGGCCCACATCATAACAGCCCTCACGGAGTCTTGTCAGCATCTCATCTTGATTGGAGATCACCAACAGCTGCGGCCCAATCCAACTGTGTACAAACTAGCCAGAGAGTATCATCTTGACATTTCTCTGTTTGAGCGAATGATTAAAAACGAGTTTCCATGTCAAAGACTAAACTTACAGCATAGAATGCGTCCTGAAATTTCTCGTCTGATGAAGCTAGACAAATTATATCCAAACCTAGAAGATCATGAATCCGTCGAGCACCTGGAGGATATCGAAGGGGTGACCAAGAACATATTCTTTATTCATCATGAGGAAGCCGAAGACTCAAACGATGAAACGAGGAGCCACGCAAACATTCACGAGGCAAAGTTCATGATGGCGCTCTGTCGATATCTCCTTCAACAAGGATATCTACCAGAACAAATCACCATTCTGACAACGTACACAGGCCAACTGTTTAATTTCAAACGGCAGACTTCACGAAATGATTTCAAAGGTGTAAGGGTAGCTACCGTTGACAACTTTCAAGGTGAAGAAAATGACATTATCCTCTTGTCCCTTGTTCGAAGCAATACAGAGGGTAGTGCTGGCTTCCTTACAACCGACAACAGAATCTGTGTAGCACTATCCAGAGCGAGGAAAGGTCTGTACTGTATCGGAAATTTTAAGCTTCTTGCAGAGCAATGCAAACAAGGGAAGGGTCTGTGGACAGACATCGTCAAGTGTCTCCAAATGACAGGCAGCATTGGAAGGACTTTGCAGTTGCAATGCAAAAATCATCCTGAAACCAGAACACAAGTGGCATCCTCAAAGGACTTTGAAAATGTGCCTGAAGGCGGTTGTACTCTGCCCTGTGAAGCTCGTCTTAAATGTGGTCACATGTGTAGAATGCCTTGTCATCCGACAGATAGGAAGCATGAGAACTACAAATGCATGCAACCATGCACAAAGATCATTTGTAGGGCTGGTCATCGATGTTCTCAACGCTGCTTCAACAAGTGTGACAAGATGTGCATCCAAAAAGACCTCAGAAAACTTCCCTGTGGCCATATGCAACGCGTAATGTGCTATCAACACTCGGCAGATGTCGCATGCGAACACAGATGTCCTCTTAAGCTACCATGTGGCCATTCGTGCAAGTCATCCTGTGGAAAAGCATGTACTGTGGCATGTGAAGAGCTTGTTATCAGGTCTTCGTGGCCTTGCAAACACAGAGTTCGCGTCAAATGCTCTGCTGGTCCCGAGTCCTGCCCGGAAAGATGCAATGCCCTTCTAAACTGTGGCCACAGATGTAGTGGGACTTGCGGCTCCTGTTACCGTGGTCGACTGCACGTAATGTGTCGCGAGAAATGTGATCGTACACTTGTCTGTGGTCACCCATGCAAAGAAACATGCGCGACCAACTGCCCTCCATGCGGTCGCACATGTCAGAATCGATGCATACACAGCCGCTGCAGGAAGAAGTGTGGCGAACCATGTGTTCCATGTGCAGAGATATGCCCATGGAGGTGTAAGCATTTCCAATGCCGGAAGAAATGCGGAGAGCCCTGTGACAGACGTCCGTGTATGTACCCTTGTGACAAAATGCTGAAGTGCAATCATCCTTGTATAGGCGTATGCGGAGAGCCTTGTCCTAAATTGTGCCGAATCTGCAACAAAGATGAAGTTACGGAGATCTTCTTCGGAGATGAGGATGAGCCAGATGCTCGGTGAGTTGATTAATCGACTGCTTTGATTTTCTTTTAACCCTTCAACGTGATGATACTTTGAAAGATAAATCCTACAAACAGTCGTTGGTTTATATTCACATAAAGTTCAAGACACAATATTTAACCAAAAACATGTTTCAAAATGACACTAATTTTATACTTTTCAGACCTGTGACACGGTTAAATGGTTTATATGTATTTCGTTTCGTTTTGAGTAGATAGTCTAATACAGTGACTGCTTGATAAATGGAAAATGTAATCAAATGAAATGCACAAAGCTGTCATCGAAGCAAAAATTGATATTTACTCGGTGTTGTCCTTGTCAGAGGATAAGTATTGCATTGTGGTCTCTCACACTTTCAAGAACACAGATTCTGTGAGTTGTGTGCGTTAAAAAAGGGGCCCTGGGAAGTGTGTTGGAAGTGAGAGCCATAGACTGGTCCAGCACGAGATTACGCTTCAGTTTACCCCTATAGTGACTTGTCAGAGAACAAATATATTCTACGGATGATAATAATCTGCTTGTGCATGATAAAGAAAAATACACATTTTGTGCATTCAGCTTAATTTTTCGTTTCTTCACTTTGTGACAATCATGTGTTATAATTGACTTAATTGGCGGTTTGTTTGTTTGGTACATTTTGTGCACACTCTTGTATTTTTTCTTTTTATCTATATCTTTAGTCAAGCAGCAGTAAAATTTTGACTTTTTCGTTATTCTTTTTTTACTGAAAAGATTTTCATTAGTCTGAAAAGGAAAGTCGGGTGCGACTAGAAATCTGTTTAAACTGTGGTTTTCAGTCTTCACATATTGCAATTTGATATGAAAGCAGCCCTACTTAAGTTCTTAGGCATTACGGCATACTGTATCATCTGTTCATGTAAAATGAACATAATTCTACAATTGCGATAAATTATGACATTCACTGAGTATTTGTTAGATGTCATAAATAATCGAAGACATAATTATATTCTACCTGCAATCCATCAGAATTGTGTCATTTTAATGATAGCTGTCAATTGTAAGACTCACCCTGAAAGGTGTTTGCGCCCAGTACATACTCGTATATAGGTCTTGAAGTAACAGGAAGGAAATGTGCTTACGCGTTGTATAGGTTCGTTGAATTGGAGGACTGTGGTCACGTGATCGAAGTTAAAGGACTTGACAAGTGGATGGCGCAGGCCAGTGACACCGCCGGTGATGCTGTTAGTATTCAGGTAAATTGGAGATTGCACATAACGGAAATTGTATGAATAACAATATATCATTATGAACCATTAACGTACTTGTTTCATGCAGTCACATGAATATCGTTATTGTTAATTGAACTACAGTGCACTCCCGTTATAACGAAATGCTCGGGACCGGCAGTTTTCTTTCGTTATAACGAAATTTTGTTATAACTGAACAAATACAATATATAACGAAAACAAGAAATCCACGCATATCTGTTTGCTGAATAGTCATCATACACTGGAAAGCTATGTGAAATGGGATGGGATTATTGTATTAGAATATTAAACGAAGTTCCCCTCACAAACTGTGCGTGACACAATGATGTGAAGCATTCGCCCGTGCAGAGACGCTATAAATGCTTGTTCCGCTACGTATTTTCGAAATCAATTCGCATTTCGTTATAACGGAGCACATTTCTTTTGTTTTTCTTTATCAGTGGCGCTCGGAAAAGACTTCGTTATAACGAAAATTTCGTTATAACCGTGTTCGTTATAAGCGAATTGTGTACCATAGACTTTAAAGGTGTTAATTTTTGGACCAGAAGTTTTACTTCGTTCTAACGAAATTTCGTTATAACCGTGTTCGTTGTAACGGGAGTGCACTGTATTACCTTACACGGTCATGTATACACAGATACTCTTTCACAAGAAAGGAAAATCGAGGATGAAATAGAGATTGTCAGTTTTTGCAGAAATTCATGAGAGTTAGGTGATGCGTCATGATATCATGATATCTAAATGGTACTCGATCATTCAAGGTAAAAATAAATAGGAGAGCATAATACTCCTTTCCATAAAAGAGGAGTTTAAAGATGTGCTTGTATTCGCATAGAACGTCTTGTTCGAAAACAGTTCTGGCAGTGTATCACTTCCATACCTATAATGTTAGTCGCTTTCATCTTAATGGTTTGGCAAACCATTGAGATAAAAGCGACTAAGATTATATATTACTTATTTACGTAGATAAATATATCACGTATGAGATTTAATATATAAAGAATCGGGAGACATTGAAATTTCATATTCCAGCACAATGAAAACGGGCACTTATTAACAGACCAGTCAGTTATAGTGATTGACATTTACATTATTTCGAGGACAGAATCTTCGTACACCCTGTCAGGAACTCTTTTGGCCTGTTTCCTTGTTTCTTTGGCAGATATGATTACAACCAACAACGAACAATATCCTCTAAATTTCTGTCAATACATTAAAATGTGTAAAATGAATCATACACGTTTTAAGAAAATGTTCTAAAAATATCCTTCACTAAATGTTAATCAATACTGAGTCTTTCAAGTGAATTCATTGTACATCATGATATTATGTTTATTTCCTATAAATCTATTTCTTTCCTATAATAACATTCATCAAGTAACTTAATAAGAAATTGTAAATAACAGCATCAATGATTGAAATTAGCAAATTTCATCTTGGACAGCAATGCTGTCGAATCTGAGAGTGAGAACAATTCCAATCTACATCATTGTAAGTTTCCTATTCTTTGTTTGGTCATGTTGGTTCTAACAGCTGAAGGGTTGTCCACGATGCAAGACACCAGTCAGGCGCAATTTGCGTTATGGTAATGCAATCAAACAAGCTCTGAACGACGTCGAAGCTGTGAAACGGAAGACTTTCGGTGACAAACAAGACATTGAGTTCACTCGTCAACAACTCGAGCGCGATCTTACATCAGAGACTGAGATGATGAGCATGTTGGCCATTGCAAAAGAAGAGAGACTCTTTCCCCGGAAAGAGGATGCTCGGCACTTCCTCAAATCCGTGGATGAGACCTCCAGTCTGAGCTGGGACCAAGTCAATTCTGTGAAGAATAGAGTTGCCTTTTTGAAGGAGCTGAGGGAGATTGAGAAGAAACTTCGTTCGCTTCACTTGCCAGCGGAAGAAAAGGAACTTGTTGCATCACTAAGAGCAGATCTGGCTGTAATGAAGGTTTGGCTCTGCCGAGGGGAGATCACGAGAATGTCGCCACAACAAGTAACAGACGGAAACAGCGAAGCCACGAGGGGCCACTTAGCTTTGCACTTGCTCACTTTGGTGACAACCAAATCTACGGCACGTACGAAGGCTGCGGAGGAGGTGAAAGAAGTGAAAAACGTGTTGCTTGCCGGGACATATCTGACTGAGAAGGCACTGGATGACACAAAGAAGCTCCTGAAAGTCATTGCCACCAAATCTGATGGACTTGGCATCACTGAAGCTGAGCGGAAAGAAATCGTCTCTGCCTTAGGGTTGTCAAAGGGGCATTGGTTCAAGTGTCCACAGGGCCATGTCTACGCCATTGGGGATTGCGGTGGCGCGACGGTTGAAAGCACTTGTCCAGAATGTGGAAGCAAAATTGGAGGTGCGCATCACAGACTGAGAGCGGACAACAGGCTTGCATCGGAAATGGACGGGGCTCGCCACGCAGCGTGGTCCGAGCAGGCAAACATGGCAAATTTTGACCTGCGTGACGTCCTGTGAGAATTACGACTCTTCAGTGTGCAGCTGTAGAAGAGACATTATCAGTGTTAGATACCGAGATATAATTTAGAACAGAGCACAACAAGCAAAGATCGAACTGGTGACTCATCTGCAAATCTTCCAGTTAAACAATCAATATTTGATTCAATTACAACAAGAAAAAAAAAAAGAATTGTACATGTCCTCTAAGCCACTATTCTTGTAGCTCGGATGCATTTTTCAAGTAGACCCTATATGTGTTCTGTATTATCCAGACACGTAACACGATTTCTACTTTCCTTTACTGGTCAGGAGCAGTCTGCTGCCTTTTAAGGTCTAAAGGGGGTTCTGTGATGGTCGAATACGATTTTTTCTCTTCATTTATCGTATCCTAAAAATGTAACAAGAAGTTGTCAGTATTCACTGATCCATCTTTTTTGTTTTGACTGCCTATACTTGTACAATGATTTTAGAGGTAAGATTGGCTTATTTGGATGTTGTCATTACAGATTCACACTTTCTTTTATAATACCATTACATCCTTTCATGCAGTATCAAAGCAGGAAATCATGTGGCGATGCTGATACCATACGTACATCGTGAGTCGAACATACATAAGGCAAATGAGTGCGATACCAAAGAAAACTCAATACGAAAATCTGAAGTGAAAATTTATGTATAAAGGTAGTCTCGAGAAAGTTCTACTTTTCCATCTGTCGGCTATACGCATGCTGAAGTATAGTTTAGAGAACAAGGTCTTTCTGTATGTGTGTTAGTACGTCTGCGTGTTGCCAGTTACGGACAATAGTTTGAAGTGAAGTTTATTAACAACAACAACATGTAAATGAGTAAAAGAGTATGAATACATGAATGGATACAAAAGTTGAAAATATACTTACACATACGTCAAGCTAGACAAATACAAATGCGTAAACATTAGATCTAAACTGGTTCTCATTGGCAAGAACATTATTACATGTATAGAACAAAATAATATAAAATACAGAAAAATTAAGAGAAAAGAAGACAATAAGAATGGTACAATATATATTACAGGAGTAGTTGTCAAAAGGATCAAAGATAGCGCAAGTGCTAGTAAGAACTGATCCCTTGCACTCGTAGCATTCCCACAGTGGTACGATTCAATCAATCCACTGTATTTGGTTCTGTAAATTTATGTCATTGTCTACACCGGTCGACACTTTCGCCATCGTGGTGTTGTTTCCGATGCGCATGACGTTTGTGGAGGATATTCTGTACCTGTCAATGCAGGGTTTAATCTTAACTGTATTCAATTGTAATCTGTGTGTCTTACAATTCAGTCTAGACAGCCATACTTTATCTGTCATTGTTATGGTACTATGAGAATGCCAGTGATTTTTGGTAATTCCATTGCAGTATATACCGAAAACCTTTGCAATTCGTGTACTTCTTCAATCCCCAAAATAAAGAGCAGAATGCTTATACCTGTACGGTTTCATCAGCTGTTTTATGATGATGGAAAGTTTGTAAAAATGATCTGTCCGTTGTACCGAACTAAACTTCCATGTTGTATATTTGCTTGCTTTACGATTGATACTCTTTCATGACGAAACTGTTTCTCTTCACAACTGCATGTTCAACACCAATTCGTTTAAGTTCTCTCATATTATATAATACGTGATATACAGAACAAAAATTTGCGAAGTTAAAAAGAGTTCCTAACTGTAGGAAAATACTTGCGCAAATAGCGTAAAGACTGAACGTGACAACAGCGAAATCTACGTGTATGCTTGAAATTGGTATCATAGAGGCCACTCTACATTAAAGGGAAATGAGGTACGTGTATTGTGTTAGCTATTCGTCGGTTTTGAAGTTGCCTTATTTGATCTTGCATCATGCAAATAGCATACTTATGATTTTATACCCCATACTTCATGGGGTCTCTGATGGTGTTTTGTGCAATAATCTCACAGAATGCAACTACATTATGGTGCCTTTACTCTTATGCGTATAATGTCTTTATATGTGTGTTTCTTGTATAATATCCTGTGCATAAATCATGCTAACAGCATGACGTATATACCTGAGCGTTTGTCACAGGACTCCAGTGAAAAGAATGAAAATATGTATGTACAAGTACTGGCCATAAGTATAACAACAGACGCACAGATAGATAATGTATTGCGTTGTATTTGTTACTTGCTGACAATCCATAGATGCATTATGTCATACTTATAGACGCAAAATATGATAGTACCTCAGAATTTCCTAGAACGTATACAACAGTACAAAGATAATTAGTGTTTTTTTATTTGTTCATTGACTCACATGTATAACCTTCATGATGCAGCATCGTCAAAGTGCGAGATGTGTTACAACCATGGAAATATTTACAGATTTGTTGGATCTGGTCACCATGACAAAATCGCTAAGTGAACTTACACATCCCTTACCATGTTTGTACACCACAATATGCCTTGCTATAGTTTATTGTACGTATCGCAATTATGATTGTCATCGAGGTGAAACAACCACTATCCTGGCTAAATGAAAGAAATGAGTGGCTGGAAATAGGTTTAGTCCCGTGTAACGGTGAAAGAAAGGTGTGTGCAAAATATTTTACACTGTATATATCAATACTTCGTCGTTATGCAATTCATGGAACCCAATTATACCAGAGCATAATTATGTTCATTATAGTGTACATTTTATAGGTTTATTCCATCTGTTCGGATACAACGAAAGTCCAGATATAAAGAGATGAATAATGTAGCCGGCACCAACGGTCTCGTTATAATGGGATTACACTGTATTATGACATACATTACCACATGATGTGAAATGAAATGGTCTAACTGTGCCCGGGGTAAATAATTAATATATTTTTACACGTTTGTTTGAAATCTAGCTTAGTGCGTGGTTATATCATACTTATGTCTACGTTGTATAAACTCGTTCTAAATGTTAGAGTGTACTTAAGAAGTACAACCAACCGTACACATTAGTTGTGATAGGGGTTTTACACTGATGATTCAACGAATTAGTAGTACAAGAGCAATGATGAGTGCCAAATATGACTATCTTTATGAAGAATATGCTATAGGAGAAGAGATAAGCATGGTAGTAGTTCATACGCCTCTCCCTATCTTTCGCATTTGCCGTTCTAAAGAAATTGAAACCCCTTTGCTCGCCTGCGCTCCATGTTATGATTTATTTTTCTTGAAGTTTTGGTGTTTTCTACGGTTCAAACTTATCTCAATGCCTTCTGTTTTCAGGGCACTTATGATAGAGACTACTTTGTTTTTAATTTGCAGTTTTAGCCAAAAAAAAAAATACTGCAAGAAATTGATATCTTGATATCGTAAGATATGAAAAATATGGAGATGTGAGTTTCGGCGTTCAGCGTTTTTTTAAAACACATTGGATACTGTCAATGGAAAGAAACTTAGAATAAATGTAGGTACAGTGTATATTTGTTTAGAAAGTCATGTTAGTTTCGTTGTTATTCTGATGTACGTTTCTATTATTTTGAATTTTGTAATTTTAGCCTCGCGCGGTGAAGCAGTTGACGGTATAAAGGCATGATTAAATTAGTAATCATGCCCAGAGCAAGAGAAAGGAAAAATGTCACCTATTATGGTAGGGTCATTCGCTCTGTGGTAGCTAGCGCTATACCCAAAGAATCAGAGAAAAACGTATAATATACATTATATTTGAAAAGTGAATTTTTTTCTTCTGAACTTTCATTTTGCAGTGTTTTCTAGTTCCTTTCCTGTTTGAGTTTGCTTCTTTTTCTCTTTACATGAATATCGAAACTATTATTTACAGCTCTGACAAGGCTTAAAAAATTCATTACACTTTTAATCCGCGGACAGAGTTCGTTATCGTTGAGCATGTATTTTAGCACTCCGCGAGGAAGATTTTTCTCAAATCAGGCTTCTCCTCTGATATTGTGGTACAGTACTTATTTCAAGTTTGATGTTTATCAATTGTTTATTGTAAGTTTGAAATTACAGTACTATTGCAATGACTGCTTGTGATTATTATGTTCGTTTAGTTCGATTAAATGTGATTGATTTGGAAAGCAGTTTTCCTGAATTATCATTCTAACTTATTTCACCATTAATGATCCCCCCAAAATGCAAGTCATGTGGTTGAAACGGTCAAACCAATAGGTGATAGATACAACATGATTGATGTGAATATAAAAGAATTAAAAAAAAATGAATTTGAATGATAAGTGATAAAATTGAAGGTTCTCAAAAGCGTTTAATTCCTTTCCATAATTATGGTGTGAGTGAAGAAACAAATAGGGGTTGTATAATACACACGAATAGCCTGTAAATATATATATATATATATATATAGTTAGTGTGAGTCGTGTATCTTCAGCTGCTTAACCCCTGGGCCGGCGCATCTTTTAGTAGTGTGTATAACGAGGGTAAAGAAGAGGCGGTAGACGTTGCTTTAGAATCCTCACAATTTGATTTTACTTCAAGCTTTCGGGCTCTCGGCCCTTTGTCAAGACTGAGGACAAATTTGTAAGTGCTTATAATATTATATATGCTTGTTTGTGATTGTATGTATGTGTGTTATATTATGTAAGATTGATGCATATATACACTCCCAGTAGTGTATTTTTTTCTGCCGTCTCTGCCTCTATCATTGGGTATTTTCACTATTGTCTCGATCATCATTATTTTTTGTATATGATATCCATGTTCTGTATTTTGTCCAATTCGTCCTCAGTCTTGACAAAGGGCAGAGCCCGAAAGCTCGAAGTAAAATCAAATTGTGAGGATTCAAAAGCAACGTCTACCGCCTCTTCTTTACCCTCGTTATATATATATATATATATATATATATATATATATGAGTATATGAATATAAGAACGACCCAAGTACATGGATGACCATTTCAAGTAAACTTAAAAAAATTGTTTTTTTTATTTGTCCAATAATATTCTATTTAACTGTGATGGGAAAGCAACATTGTATATACAATTTAGAACATATATTATTATGACAATTAACATTTACATTAATTGTGGAGAGGCCATTTTGTGTGATGGACTTGGGTCGTTCTTTGATTCATATGGACTTGGGTCGTTCTTTGATTCAAATATTCTGCTATAGAGATGAGAGAAGGACGAAACAGGGCGCTATAATATGAATGTAAGAATGACCCAAGTCCTTCATGTTTACATTCATATAAGATTTAACTCATTTATTTCAGGCACTTCCGGGGTAATTAGGATTTATCATTTATACACAAGATGAGTCCATGCATAAGCTACAATTTCCCATGTCAAACTAAATTTGGCCAAAAATTGGACTTTGGTCGTTCTTATATTCAGGTCCTCATATATATATATATATATATATATATATATATATATATATATATATACAGGCTCGACATTAGCGGTGGCATAGTTACCCGTTGCAACTAGAAATTGGTGTTGGAACATCAAATTTATCTTTCGGTGGCCCCATCGGGAAACTTACATTCAAAATGGATTGTTACTTTTCCTTTTATGTCGGGCCACTACATTTTTTTTTTCGGGCCACCAAAACTCCAGAACTGGCCTCCAGACCAAGAAGTAAGTGTCGAGACCTGTATCATATTTATGTACATGTAAAATGTATGTAATACATGTATATAATGCGCGCGCGTGTGTATCTATGTGTGTGTGTGTGCGTGTGTGTGTGTGTTTGGGTGGGTGGGAAACATAATTATGTGCCATTTCTGTGACAATTACAATGTAGATGCAATTTCTGAAGAAAATAGAGGAAAAAAATCATGTCAAAATATGTCATTTTTAAATATGTCATGTCAAAATATGTCATATCTCATAAAATCCGATCGCTTAAAGATAAACCCCATCGGTTTCTAGGGGCCAAGATTTATTTTTCCGGAAAAACAAAAGATGTTCTAAAACATGACCAAAGTGAAATCGAGTTAAACTTGAAAGAATTAATCGACGAGGCTGAGATAAGACCAGATGCCATAAACACCCGATACTTCCAACCCTCCATCCAGTTTCTGTTAACGGTTCACTCAATCCAGAAATGTCATTTAGAAGATCTTGACCTTCTATCGAGGAAATTTCTAAAAAAAATGGATGGGTATCCCCTCCCGAGGAGCCAATGTAGGTCTGTTACATATACCTAACATATACCTAACGGAATGAATATACCAGACATCTATCGTGAATGTCATACGCCCGGTCAAGAATAAAAGGTGACAACTTAGTGAAACACGCACTTAATAGTACTCTCAGGCGAGAATTTCAATGGTCAAATAAGCAGTCAATGATGACCCACTGTCATGTAAGTCTGCAAAAGGCCAAAGACACCATTGAAGTCCATAACAGTAAGTGGAATTCTGTGAAGTAAACGATTAAGGGGGCATTTGAAGATAATAATAATTACCGAGTACTGAAAAAAAAAAAAAAAAAACGTAACGAGCCGCTGTTGGTGCAAGGTCTATTTGTCAAGCTCCATACCCCTTTCTGACGAAAATCTCACCTGGAAATCAATTATGTACAACTTGCGACAAAGACATGTATTGACTCCTTACCATCGTATGCAAAATAATTAATCTTTATAGATGGGGAAAAATGTTAACAAACAAATGTCTCTTTTGTACAACTACAACCGGCACTCTCCACCATATTTTGTCAAATTGCCCGGCATTTTTGGAAAGGTGCGCATGGAGACACAACAACATTATTGCAATACATTTACCGTACGATCAAAGAGTCTCTTCCCACTGGTCATAAAATATACGCTGATCTAGATGTGTGCAAAGTGGCAGGCGGAACGATTCCACCCCACGTAGTTACAACTAATCAATGACCAGACATAATAGTTTTGATAGAAAGAGTAAAGCAAATCCTAATTGTCAAATTGACAGTATATACCATTCGAACCTAACACTGAGGCCGCTCATGAAAGAAAAGTAGAGAAATACAAAGTATTGTTGAATGAACTAAAACGCAAGGGCTATAAGCTTTCCTTTCTTACCATTGAGATCGGAGCAAGGGGACAGATAACACTTGAAAACAAATAACGACTCAAAGGTCTACACAAAACATATAAATCCAAACAAAGTCCACTGAAACCTATCCAGGCATTAGTAGATATGCAATAGTTTCACTATTCACCATATTATTATATGCAAGAAAAGGAACAGAACTGGGGGACGTTAATCACTTAGAAAGTAACGTTTAAGAATGAAAGGCACTTAATAATGATGCAGTAATTATGTGGAATTATTACATTGATTGGATAATTGTAATGATTTACTGGAATAACATTTGGCACTAATAAAAAAAAATCAATCAATTAGTAATATTGGATCCACGCGAATACCTATAGAAATGCATTTATAGCGGACATAATGATTTATTCGAATGTCACTTGATCAGTTAGAAAGTGTTATCTAGCGTCCTGGACAAAATAACGAAGTTAGTCAGTGGTAATACAGTGTATGTGTACTACGTGGGGAGATAATACGGTGGTTAATTGATTTTATTGTTGTCAACCTCACAAATCTGTTGTAAATATAGCTATATTGTTATTCATTCACTGCGCAAGTATTTGTAAGTGTGTCATTGCATGCCATGTGTCAAGAATAGGACCATGGACCTGGTATATACATGTATATCAACATGTCCTTTGTTTTTACGTATCAATAAAGACATGATTACAACAGAAAGGTGGGAACCAAGGTGGGAACCACCTCCCTGATTACAACAACAACAACAACCACAACAACAACAAAATCCATGCCTGAGACAGTATACTATTTAGAATTGTGCCAGTGAATGCAGCGTAGTTCAGATCAATGTTTTGATTACGTTGGTAAAGAAGCTAGTTATTAGACTTTATCTAAAGGGGATATCCAGTCCAAATATAATTTAGTCTGAAAAGAAAAAGTAAAATATTACGAGTTCAATGTTAACATAGTGATCGTAATTCCATGAAAAATAAGGAAGTTTCGACATTTCAAAGTTTCGATAATCTTTTACTAAACAATTCTTGAACGGTCAATATGAATATGCAAATAACAAAATGGGCATGTCATCCCCTCACATCTTGCCGTAAAGTTTGTACATAAAATCTTGACATTTCAAGTTCTTCATTCGAACGCTATTACAATTGAGGCTCAAATCCTGATATATCTAACTGATCACTATTACGAAGTTATGCAACCAGGAATAACATCCTGTTTCAAACTTTGATGACAGAAACATTGATTTTCGTCATTTTTGGACACGATCAACGGAAAATTATGAGGTTATAACATGGTCAGCTCACTCATTTGCATATTCATATCCAGTGTACAAGAACTGTTTTGCAGAAATAAGCGAAAATTCAAAATAACATTTCATAACTGTACTTTTCGTCAGATTACAGTCAAATTCATACCGTTGAACTCGTAAGATATAACTGTGGTTTTTTTTTATCGGACTAAGTTATTTTTAGACTGGATTTTCCCTTTAAGCAGGATTTGAGTTTATTGCAAAGGAATGAAATGACAATAGAATTGAAAATTCATTACCTTAATTTCTTTTTACTGTGAATCTATCCCTAAAATCAATCAATGGAAATAGAGATTTGTAAAAGAATCCCTGCTATGTCGTAATTCCAGTCATTGACGTCGTCTTCACCTTCGATGTCGTGACCAACGTCATCATCAAAAAGAACCATGGTCAACTTTGATCATTTGAGGGCAACTTAAATCTTAAACCTAAATCAGGTGATTGCTGATTTCAAAATATAACTAAATTTGTGGATTTACATGATAAAGAGATGAGTTGTAACTCATTTTGTATACTGGACATCAAAAAAGGCATTTGGGAGGCTTATTTCTAGACACCGCGCATGCGCACTTGAATGTCTACAAAAGACGATAGCGTTATAATTAGGCCAAAATCTTTTGTTATCTTAAAAGGGGATATCCATTCAACGTCTAGACCAAATTTCAAGTCATTTAACAAAATTTTCACGAAAATATACAAACTTTAAGCCTGAAACTTGAAAAATTGCACAAATTTTGCAAAATTTGTTGAATTTTGTCGTTGCCCATTTCGTTGTCAATGACAACAATCTGAGGGCTTATATTGCCAAACTTTGCTTTGCATCGTATTTTCCATCTTCTGAGAAATCTATAAATACCCAAATCATTGGTTATTATTGAAAAATAAGGGCATGGGGACCACTTTATTAGGATAGTACTCAAATGCTATTCCCCTATATTCGCTAAAAGGTCGTTCCGGAAGTGACGTCACAAAACGTCATGGGGCGGGTCTTGGGACCCAACTTTTTTTTTTGTTAACATCACTTTTCTGACCCTCCAGACCAAGGGCTACATGGAAACACCAATGAATGTTAGGTGCAGAGGGGGTGCACGTTGACCCCCACTAGCCCATGGCCTATCCTCAGTCTTGACAAAGGGCATGCAGAGCCCGAAAGCTCGAAGTAAAATCAAATTGTGAGGATTCAAAAGCAACGTCTACCGCCTCTTCTTTACCCTCGTGTTATATATATATATATATATATATATATATATATATTATATATATATATATATATATATATATATATATATATATATATTTACAGGCTCGACATTAGCGGTGGCATAGTTACCCGTTGCAACTAGAAATTGGTGTTGGAACATCTAATTTATCTTTCGGTGGCCCCATCGGGAAACTTACGTTCAAAATGGATTGTTACTTTTCCTTTTATGTCGGGCCATTACATATCTTTTTTTTTCGGGCCACCAAAACTTCAGAACTGGCCTTCATACCAAGAAGTAAATGTCGAGACCTGTATTATATTTATGTACATGTAAAATGCATGTAATATTTTGATTGATTTAATTTGATTTATTTCTGCTTAATTCCGTTACATCAGATATGATTATGTACACGTCATTTATGACAAACAGTATATCGACACATAGTTTTTAGTACAATTATACAAGACAAATACAAACAGCTTAGGGAACTTAAACAGAAGGGTCTCCAAAATAAGCCGAGGCTTGACGGTATGGAGACTCTATGCTTAGCTACTCTGGATAGAATAGGGATAGAGAGAGAGAGAGAGAGAGAGAGAGAGAGATAGGGAGGGTATATAGGGGGGTGGGGGGGGGGGGGGAGGGAAAAGGGAGAAAAGGGAATATTACAGAGTGTATGTGTACCACTCCAACTACTTTACAATAATATGGTTTTCCCGGCCAATTTCGCACTTTTGTCAGTCCATTTGATAAAAGGTTCATTCAATTTAGCGAAAATCCTCGTCACTGCACATTCTGTCATTCAAAATTGCAAGTTGGTCGTTCAATTTAGCATTTCGATCAATGAAATTTGCACATGTGCCATTCGAATTCGTAAAAATTGGCACGTGCTCTTCAGTCATCCAAATTCGCCAACACTGGCCGAAAGGGGTATTTCAGTCATTCAATTTCGCGTATGGGCAGTCAAATTCCTAACATGTTCATTCAAATTAACGTCATGTTATTTCTCTTTTGAAAAGGTGATAACATTTAAACGCGTATTTCTATGTGACTTTTTGTTTCATCCACGCACTGTTAAGCAGTAAAAGTATCATACTTTTTACCATACATAACTCGGGTTTGTTGTTCTGTAACGCCCCTTTTCTTTCATACATGTCATTTTAGGCCTACATGTACCAATACTAACTTCATCTTCTTACAGTCATGACAGCACAAATTAGATACAGACGTATTTCTCAAGAAGACAGAAAAAGAATTATAGAAACATTTGATGATCATAACCTTGACTTCCTAGAACTGGCCGACACACTCGGAATAAAGCACTCAACGGCCAGATAAGTTGTGGCCACATGATGCACTAAATCTTCGGACTGGAAGAATCACTAAGCACATTGAAGAAAAAAAAAAACCTGTTGCCAAAATCTTTCAAATAAGTACGAAAATATGAAATGTAATGACGCTTGCAAAACAGTAACTGTGTTGAAAAAAAAAATAAAGAAAGAACCAAAGCATAAACATGCGTGCTAAATTGACTGCAAAAGATGTTAAATTGGATGCCCAAAAATGAATTTGAATGAACGAGTGCGGCATGTCCGTGATCACGTGACTATATCATTCTAAATTGAATGAACGAATAACGAAATGGTGCTAGTTTTACGAATTTCAATTGAAAAAGTGTTAATTAGAATGACGCTAAAGGTAATTTGAATGCTCCAAAATGAATTTGAATGAAGAGATCATGAAATTGAACTACCGAACATGTCATCTACGCTAAATTTGGCTAAATTGAATGCAGCAATTAGGAATTGGACTGACACAAGTGCGAAATTGGCCGGGAAAACCTATAGTAATGGTAATAAATATAATATGATAATGATTTTAAAGTTAACACGTTCAGTTGCCTTTGCCGGAGTAATGACCGAATATGCATTATGAAAAGAGTAAAGTGTGAATACAAAGTATTCTATACATAAGGTTATCTGACATGAAATAAAATATATCGTGCTTATTTTATGTACGCAGTAATGGTAAGGCACATCGTATACATACATATACATGCTCATATAACATACATGATGTACCAACCCATACATACTCATACATACCCATATTCATAATATATATATGGATAGATAAATAAATCGATATATGTATGCACACATACATATTTGTATCACGTACATGTTCATATACATTTGATTATAATACAATAAAGAAATCAAAATGTTATCCTGGGAAATACTGCTTGAGGAGGTGAAGTTTTACAGCCTTCTTAAATGAATACATAGTGGTCATGTTTTTAATTTCGGTGGGAAGAGAATACATAATGCGCGCGCGTGTGTATCTATGTGTGTGTGTGTGTGTGCGTATGTGTGTGTGTGTTCGGGTGGGTGGGAATACGTTTTAAGTACTTGCAGCCGGAAAAGCAGGAAATCCGATCGGTCATTTTTATGTTACGGGTACATTTCTTATGTCTTTATAATATAATATAATGTAATATCTCTTTTCCTTCTTCTCCCGGTTTGGCAAAGTAGTTTCCTGTGCCAAAGGTAGCCAGAAGGAGCGTTCATTTCTTGTTTAAAAGAGAATTTTCCACCTTGGGTTGCTTAGTAAGATGAAGATTTTTTTTTTTTTTCAATTGCATACACTCTCCATTTACGACATTCATTACCTCCAAAGTGCTGTCTTTATGTATAAATTCCATTCCCAAGAACTCCCCACCAACCTGTTAAACATGTTTCGTTTTAATTCGGCTATTCATAGTTATTCAACCAGAACCTCGACAAACGTGCACCTAGAAAATCCAAAAACTGCCCTTGCCCATCGATCCATACGACATGCCGGTCCTGACATCTGGAATTCTCTTTCTCATGACGTGCGACGGTGCCAATCAAAGCATACTTTTAGAAGACTAGTAAAGAATACCCTTCTTTGCAAATATGTTTAAACAATACCATTTGCATGGTTCTTGCCTGCTGTCTTGCCCCAGGTTCACAGGTTTATTTTGTCATACGTACACTACGTACATAATAGCAGCGAGTCTTTCTATCTTAGTTGTCACCAGAATTGTCAATCTTGTATACCTTTAACTACCATGATGCAGAGTATCCCTCTCCTTATCTCTTCCTCTCACTTTTCCTTCTTTTTCTCTCCTTCTCTCATCTTCCTATCTATGAACAACTTGAACGCGCATAATACATTTTTTAATGATGTTTATGTACATAATATGTGTACGTTATCCATACTGGACGTCCCAGTCAAGCTTTTCATAACTTATGACGATCCAGACAAAATGTGTATTATATTTCATGTACAAACTTTGTGCATATTTGTGAATAATGTATGTATATGCATTTTGTGAATAAATCAAATCAAATCAAATCAAATCAAATCAAATCAAATCAAATCAAATCAAATCAAATCAAATCAAATCAAGATAAAACAGTTTTGTTTCGCAATGTGATTACTGCTTAGTACTTTGCTCTTTTTGACAGGCACCGCGTGCATGATACTCAAGGTAACTTCTAAAGGAAATGGAGTTTGGTACGTCTGTATGGATATGTGTCTAACCTAGTATGAGTTGATTTTCACACAATTTGAAATTTTTTGCAGTACCAGGTCAGTAACCATGTTGCATCATTGAAAGACACATAATGAATACGTATCCCTGCTAACGTATACAAAGTGATATCATAAGCAGCGCTTGATTGACAACCTGTCACTACCATGGCTATTGAATGTCACAAGCATTCCAATTCAATTCTTTTGACATAACGGATATTCATTGTCCAATGATAGTAATTTTCACTTTATCTTTACAGGCATTTGTATAATGCAAAATTGTGTCGAGTACGTCTTGGTTCAAGGTAAAATTAATGGCGTGGACGACCGATACGAATAGGCGGGACCATGCGTAGCCTCAGATAAGCTTCAATTATGGATGAGATTGGAGTATCATGACCTTCTGAATCATGTAAACTCGATTAAAATCCACTTGCTTCTATCTCTTTCATTATCTGGGATTGGATAGAAGTGAGTTAACATAGCACCAATGATAGAAGCTTATTGGATAGAAATGATTTAACATAGCGTCAATGATAGAAGCTTATTCATTTTAAAGAGTTACACGTTCATGCAAATGCATGTATTTGGGCAGGTTGTACTTTTTATGTTGTTTCAAGTCTCTGTATGAATCAAAGTTCGTTTGAATTGTTACGTACCTATATTGTGCTGTCTCATGAGAACATCTTATTATTCATGCATGTACTCTTAAGCATGCACTTGCGTGTCGTTCTGTTTGTCAGTCTATCTCTATTGCTCTGTCCCGAAGGTTCGGTGTAAAAATGGCAGAGGTAAAAATGGCAGAGGTAAAAATGGCAGGGGTAAAAATGGCAGAGGTAAAAATGGCAGAAGTAAAAATGGCAGAGGTAAAAATGGCAGAGGTAGAAATGGCACAGGTAAAAATGGCAGGGGTAAAAATGGCAGGGGTAAAAATGGCAGAGGTAAAAATGGCAGTGGTAAAAATGGGAGAGGTAAAAATGGCAGGGGTAAAAATGGTCGGGGTAAAAATGGCAGAGGTAAAAATGGCAGAGGTAAAAATGGCAGGGGTAAAAATGGCAGAGGTAAAAATGGCAGAAGTAAAAACGGCAGAAGTAAAAAGTGGCAGAGGTAAAAATGGCAGAGGTAAAAATGGCAGAGGTAAAAATGGCAGACGTAAATAATTAAGTGAAAAAAATGTCAGAGGTAAAGTTGTCAGTGGTCGAAATGTCAGTGGTCAAAATGCTAGAGACAAAAATGCCAATGATAAAAATTTAGTCGTTGAAATGCAAGAGGACGAGGTAAAAGTGACAGAGATTTTTTTTTTTCTTCATGTTTCTGACACTTTTCTCGCAATACGCGCTTTTCGTGCCTTCTCCTGAAATAAAGCACGGGGGAGACCGGGGAGAAATGGGACACGGGGAAAAATATAGGTCACTCATGTAACTTGAAAAATTCAATCAACATCAATCAACAATCCAATTTATATCAGTAAAAAGATGAACCTCGGTACACCTGAAAGTGGACATATTAACCACTGTACAGCTCTACAGGTATCTTGTCAGTAAAATATCAAACTTACTTTAGATCTAGTAGGTCCTATGCTATGTTAATAAGTATTTTAAAAAGTATGCAAACTTCTGAAAATAAAATTGCTTGATAACAGACATGCAGGTATGAAAAATTGGCTGGGATCTTTTACTGTTTCTGTTACCACTGGGAGAAATTTAATAGGGCAGTGTTACATTTCTCCCCGCGGCATATGTAAAGAGAGTCTTGCAGAGCTTCAGCGATCCCTGTGTAAATTGAATCGCGATCTATGGTAGTCATAGGCGGTGATTTCAATCTACCTGGATGGGATTGGATTGGATTTTCTTACTGTTGTTGTATAACGAGGGAACAACGTCATTTTCGGTGGCTGAATCTACCAATCTTTAGCAACACACCATGTTGATAACATAATGGAATCTGACTTTGGAGCAACAGCTAAGTTTGAAAGGCATCAAACATTTACATTTTTCGCCTGCGGATTCGTTCAACAATGATTGAAAGAAATCCCATGGCAAACTATCAGTTTTTACTCCCACTAGAACAGTTTATTGCTAAAGTTCGTCTTCAGTTTTAATAGGCATAAGTTTGTAAAGTGACCACAAAGTGTTCATCAAACTTCGAGATATTTGTTTTTGCGCCATGTGATACTTGAACAATGTAATAAAATATTTTGCAAGAGCTCACTTATGTCTGCCGATACATCTGCTGTAGTTTTTTTTTTTTGCGTTTTGTATTTTTACTTCTACATTATGTCGTGATCAGGCCTTGTGAGATAAATAGGTTCCTACGAAACCTGAATGTGAGAAAATAATATTGAACAGGTGAAAAATTAGCGGTTTGCTTCGACTATGTCTCCTTCACTTCTTTACACTAAACAGTTCAAAAAATGAAAAATAATGACAATATACTAGCCTGGACGTGAGCGGAATTCGTTTGTGTAAGAGTGTGTATGTGAGAGTATGTATATCTGCGTATATGTTTATACCAAAAGTGGGTTTGTGTGTGTGTGTGTGTGTGTATGTGTGTGTGTGTGTGATAACTTCATTGGGCGAAACAACGTAGGATTATACTGTTTAAGGGCTTTGCAGCATTGTTGGAACCCCCTTATAATAATAACAATAATGATAATAATAATAATGAACAATAAAAATAATTTCCCATAGGCCTACTAGGCTCTTAGCTGGTTTATTATTTCTCTGCACACAGACAGATTACGCCACTGCACTTGAATCAAACTCAGAATAATGAGAGTGCTCTAATCTTTTTAAAGCATAATTCAATCGATATTCTTCAAATCTGCAATTTGGATTTGAAAATTCGATAAATACAGTTTGCTCTGGCTAGGTTATCATTCAAAACCTCTTCATACGTTTATATCTGACGAAATCGCTTTCATTACTTCTGACATTTTACTTCTGCCATTTTTACTTCTGCCATTTTTACCTCTGCCATTTTTACCTCTGCCATTTTTACCTCTGCCATTTCTACTCCTGCCATTTTTACCCCTGCCATTTTTACCCCTACCATTTTTACCCCTGCCATTTTTACCCCTGCCATTTTTACCCCTGCCATTTTTACTTCTGCCATTTTTACCCCTGCCATTTTTACCTCTGCCATTTTTACCTCTGCCATTTTTACCCCGACCATTTTTACCCCTGCCATTTTTACCTCTGCCATTTTTACCTCTGCCATTTTTACCTCTGCCATTTTTACCTGGCACCGTCCCGGTTGACCTATATTTCATACAAGCTTCTTAACTTTCCAGCAGGCACGAAAGGTTTTCCCCACTTTAAGGTTCGTTACATAAAGCCAGTTGCATTCAATTCAATTTCAACTCATTTCATTTCAATTTTATTCAGCCATTCAGTAAAAAACATTCGTTTATACATATAAACAAAAATATGCATGTAATTATATCGGAAAGTCAATGTGCATTGACACATTATAGATTATGCTACTGTCCCCGCATTTTGATATCATATTGAACATTATGCAGAACTACAATTACAATGTATTAATCAGGTTGTGTATTTGCTCTTAATATCTGGTAATAATTATCTATACTTCTCATTTGTTGTTAAAATTGTATTAATGTGTATTACTCATAACCAGTTATGTCTGACAATTTGTGAGTTCAGTCTGTGTCATGCTTATATATGTTCGTGGAAAGAAAAATGGGAATAGGACTGATATGAATGATAAAATTAGGAGAATCCACTAACAGATGCGTAAATGCTTAAAGACTGAAGGAATCTGGATGTGTTTTATTGATAATAGACAGCAGTCAGATTTACCAAGATCACAGACGAAAAATTACACTATATATGGAGATAATGAGAAGGACCTGGGAAAAAGTATATATCACTGTAAAATCTTGTAAATCTTACACTAATGTGTCTCAATAGTAATAACGATAATAACTTTATATGACAAACTATTATAATCTCGGCATTCATGAGCAAGCAAGCCACATTTCGAGTGTGTGTGTGATTTGTTTTTGTGTTGTTGTTGTTGGTTTTTTTTGTGTGTGTGGGTGTATGGGTTATTGCCTCTTGTGCGTCACACTGTGACAACGAACACCACCGATTGCTTCACTCATGGCTTTTGGCAGTGTTTGAGAAAAACAAATTGCGCAATTTGCCCTTCGCAGTTACAGATCGTAATACATGTATTCAACCCTCACCCATTAGATCTATCTGTACCGACACGTACACCTACTCTCAGTGATGACAAAGCTCCTAGCTATTGCAGCTCTGAAGCAATAATGCATTTTGTATAGTGTTCAAGACATGCGGGAACTGACGACATCAAGTCTATACAGAGGTAAGTCTAAATCTTAGTATTTTCTTGTTAGAAGGGCTGCGATTATTTTGTATGGAAACATAAATCTACTATCTTCCCATTTGATTTAATTGATGAACTTTGAATAATGTTAATTAATGTTTAAATTAATGTTAATCTTTTTGAGTTACTAATATCGGATCAACCAGATTTATTTACCAATATATGCGAATTAGACTAAGAACGATTCTCCATCTCCCGTTTGGTTTCTTTTGTATGAATGTAAGAATATTTTGATTTGATATGATTTGATTTATTCATTCCTGTATTATCATTGAACATTTTAGCTTCTTGACAATCTGAAACATTCATTCTAATGAATAATGATAATTATATTCTCGTTCTGTGTATAATTTTAGATAGACGTGTGTGTTTAAATCCAACTTGTTTCCATAATCTCCAAGGTTGATATAATGGACCACACCAGAGGTCGCCACAGAGGTGGCAGAGGAAGAGGTGGACGTGGGGCGTACCAAGGCGGAAGGGAGTGGAGACGTGAAGACAGGGGTGAAGGAATGGGGCGTGGCTTCGAACGTGGTGGCGCTCGAGGAGCTGACCAAGCCCAAGGAGACAGGTGAGCTCTATTATTGGTGTTTGAGTTATTGTCGAATGAATTGTTCTAACGATGAAATAATACTATAAAAATGATGCGGACACCAGCAATCTGAATGCAAAATAACTGAAAAAAAAAAGTATTACATTAATGGACATAAAGATAATGATTAGGCTTGGATAAGTCATACATGCACGTATTATCGCCGATACCATATCAACCCATGCTGGTGCAAGTATCCCGCTTTCGTGGTAGCAATAATCGTAGACTTAATGATGACAGTCGTGATAGTAGTGGTGATAGTAGATGATAATGACATTACTGGTGATAGGATGGCGGGGTTGTATAGCATTTACGGTACCCAATTCGCGTAAGCAATATTGATGTTGATATGTTGATAGAGAATCTGTCATCAGTATAAGTAATCCGAACAGAAATTGTGCCAAAAGATCAAATTGCAATCAATACTAGAAGTAAGGATGATAGTAGTTATGATACTGACGTTATGTAAATTGCCTCAAATACATTTTAAGAGACATTGCTTTTGAGAATTCGTCTCGTAACGATGATTACGTTAATTCACCTCTACTTACAATATGATTTTCCCTCTGTCAAAAAGTAAAGACTTACGATATCGCATTGGCTTCTTGTTTCAGCTCCATTCAGCAGTTGAGAGCCTCACCTGACCTGTCCCTCATGCCCACGACATGAAACCTTTTGCCATAGCTTTGCCTTATGATCTAAGCTCATGTCAAATACATCTATCGGTTCGTAATAATGTGGTTACATTGTACTTTCATAAGCTGTCAGACATTTTATATTCTTTAAATGCCGACAGATTCCTAGATCATTTTCCCGTGATAAACATAATACCTCACCTATAAGGAATGATTCACGCATGGGTATGGTTTTCATTATTATTTCATTTCTCTTTCATTTTATTTCATTCATTTCATTTCATTTTATTGTTTTATTTTATTGCTTCTCTCTAGACTGTCGTGTCCGCAGTCGATGTTTAAAACTATATGATTTTTAAAACGGACGCGAAATTGGGAAGCAATTATACATATAAAACGGGCTTTATCTGCTGGTGTGTAATATGAGCTGTATGTGCTTTCTTTATTCATTTGTATTAGTGCCAACTGGACAAGAACGGTGAAACCACTGGGTTTCAAGACAATAGAGTCACTGTTGGAAAAGGACCCTGATGAAGCAGCCGTTCAGCTCAGTTCTCTAAAGAAAGGACTTGAGAAACTGCTGCACATGGACGACATACGATACGACGTTGTGGCGCTGCTGTTCCAAGTGTTGAATCACGTCTTACAGGCACACGGCGCAGCACAAACAATCAATATGCTTATTGACATGTTGGGAAGGTCCCCGTTTCTGACAAAGCACCTACCGCTACATCTCATCGCGATGAGAACAGAGCGAGATAAGAGTAGAATAAGGAAGATACCGAGATGTATACAAGACATCGCCAAAGTGCTTTGTGAGATTCATCAACGCCGCCCAACTTACCGGAGCGACTTAAGTGTATCATCAACGCTCCTTGAAGATGTCATAGGATACACTGAGCAGAAAGGCATCAAAGTAGATGACGAGATTCGAAGGGATGTGAACGTCCTGAAAGAATTCCAAGCCACAATTGATAAGGAGAGGGAAGATAGAGCCAGAGGTCCCGTCGAGCCTTCTGAACCGCCGCCGGATGATTTTCGTGATATCAGCGTACTTCCTAAGTCAGAAGAACTTACAGATATATCTGTCCGTCCGTATTTGCGAGCAAACATTCAAAAGGGTAAATACGACGACGCGGATCATTATCTGGATGTGCAGTTTCGGCTCCTTCGTGAAGACTTCATGTATCCCCTCAGGGAAGGGATCAGGGAATACAAAAAAGAGACATCACGACCTGGAAAGCGCAGCAAACGACTTCAGGACATTCGCCTATACCATGATGTTACACTAGAGGAGCCGTTGTACACGCAAACTGGGGTCATGTTTCGAATGCACTTTGATGAGTCAAGACTAAAAGGCATTCGTTGGCAGGCTTCGAAGCGACTTATCTTCGGATCACTTGTAATTCTGACACCAGATGATTTCAAGACTCTCATCTTTGGGACAATTGCCAACAGATCACCTCAGGATCTGGAAAAGGGTTTGGTAGATATAAAGCTTGAGCGTGACGAGGAAATCGTGGAGATTTTCTCCGATAAAACTTTCGTGATGGCTGAGTCGTCCGCTTACTTTGAGGCATACAGACACGTCCTCAAAGGACTTCAAAGTGTCACGAAAGAGACCCTGCCGCTCCCTGACTATATCCTTTCCGTCTCAGACACAGTTCGTCCTCCAGCCTACATTGGCCAAGACAGAACAACTGAATATGACCTATCGCCACTTGTGTCTGATTCAATCCCAAACGCTAATGCAATCAAGAGAAGACTGAAAGCATCAAAAATCCTGGATGATCGTGACTGGCAGAGAGTTGTAAACACAGGCTTGGATGAATCACAACTTAAGGCAGTGAAAGCGGCTCTCACTCAAGAAATGGCTGTAATACAAGGACCCCCGGGAACAGGAAAGACGTACATAGGACTTAAAATTGTCCACACGTTACTTGAAAACAAGAGCATTTGGATAGAACACCAACTGCTTGATGGCCAAAGGAGTCGTTCAAACCGACCGATTCTTCTGGTATGCTACACAAACCATGCCCTGGATCAATTTTTGGAAGGAGTTGCAGAATACAATTGCGAGGGAATTGTACGCGTGGGCGGTAGAAGTTCAAGTGAAGCTTTGAAACGATTCAATTTGAATTCTTTGAGAAGCTCCAAACTGCGGGAAGAAATGCCACGTCACGTTCGACGACGAATTGGAGAAGTGCGAGGGGAGATCGAATGTCTTGGTAGGGAAATCAAAAGTTCACAAGACAAAATGAATGCAGCCAAAAAGGGGCTTCTTCACGAGAGAGTTCTGTTGCCATACATGGATGAACGTCACTACAGAAGCCTCACGTTCGGAAATTTCTCACAAGGGTATGGTGCATCTCGGCTTGTCGACTGGCTTTTGTTCGATATGAATCTTAATTTTGGCAATGACCAACTTCCAGGTGGAGGAGGCGAACCTCTAGGAGACGAAGCCGAGCCCATCGATGCAGAGATGGCAGATGAGGATGATGAGGCTGATTTCAACATTCTTGAAGAAGCTGACATCCTCGAAGAAATGAGGATCCTGGACATAGACGATCCCCAACCGAACGTGACGTTGAGTGATACTGCCAATGAGGACGATTCACTGGCTTTCCACTTGAACGATCTCGATAACATTCATCAAGCAGACGGATGGCAATTTGACCGCCGTACTCAACGGCAGAGAAAGCAAGAGCTACAAAGAAATCTCCGGGGTACTGAAAAAATGACTGACGATGAGGCGAGGAGGATTACCAATGTGTGGAACATCCGCGAGAGTAGAAATCGTTGGCGGCTTTATCGCTACTGGATCCATAGGTATCGACGAGAATCGCAAAGGATGTTGATTGACAGGCAGCGAGAGTTCTCCGACCTTTGTCAAGAGCTAAGAGAAGCTCGCAGCCAGGAGGACTTTGAAATCCTTCGTCATGCTACTGTGATAGGGATGACAACGACCGGAGCAGCCAGGTGTCATACTCTCCTCCAGCGCATTAAGCCACGCATCGTTATTGTGGAAGAAGCGGCAGAAGTCTTAGAGGCCCATATCATAACAGCCCTGACGGAGTCTTGCCAGCATCTTGTCTTGATTGGAGATCACCAACAGCTGCGGCCCAATCCAACTGTGTACAAACTAGCCAGAGAGTATCATCTTGACATTTCTCTCTTTGAGCGAATGATTAAGAATGAGTTTCCATGTCAACGACTAAACTTGCAGCATAGAATGAGGCCGGAAATTTCTCGGCTAATGAAGCTGGACAAGTTGTATCCAAACCTAGAAGATCATGAATCCGTTGAGCACCTGGAGGATATCGAAGGGGTGACCAAGAACATATTCTTCATTCATCATGAGGAAGCTGAAGACTCAAACGATGAAACGAGGAGCCACGCAAACATTCACGAAGCAAAGTTCATGATGGCACTCTGTCGATATCTCCTTCAACAAGGATATCTACCAGAACAAATCACCATTCTGACAACGTACACAGGCCAACTGTTTAATTTCAAACGGCAGACTTCACGTAGTGATTTCAAAGGTGTAAGGGTAGCTACTGTTGACAACTTTCAAGGTGAAGAAAATGATATTATCCTCTTGTCCCTTGTTCGAAGCAACACAGAGGGTAGTGCTGGCTTCCTTACAACCGACAACAGAATCTGTGTAGCACTATCCAGAGCGAAGAAAGGTCTGTACTGTATCGGAAATTTCAAGCTTCTTGCAGAGCAATGCAAACAAGGGAGGGGTCTGTGGACAGACATCGTCAAGTGTCTCCAAATGACAGGCAGCATTGGAAAGGCTTTGCAGTTGCAATGCAAAAACCATCCTCAAACCAGAACGCAGGTGGCATCCTCAAAGGATTTTAAAAATGTACCTGAAGGTGGTTGTACTCTGCCCTGTGAAGCACGTCTTAAATGTGGTCACATGTGTAGAATGCCATGTCATCCGACAGATAGGAAGCATGAGAACTACAAATGCATGCAACCATGTACAAAGATCATTTGTAGGGCTGGTCACCGATGTTCTCAACGCTGCTTCAACACGTGTGACAAGACGTGCACCCAAAAGGACCTCAGAAAACTTCGCTGTGGCCATATGCAACTCGTAATGTGCTATCAACACTCAGCAGATGTCACATGTGAGCACCCATGTCCTCTAAAGCTACCATGTGGCCATTCATGTAAGTCTTCCTGTGGAAAAACGTGTACTGTGGCATGTGAAGAGCTTGTTATCAGGTCTTCATGGCCTTGCAAACATAGAGTTCGCGCCAAATGCTCTGCCGGTCCCGAATCATGCCCGGAAAGATGCAATGCCCTTCTAAACTGTGACCACAGATGTAGTGGGACCTGCGGCTCCTGTTACCGTGGTCGACTGCACGTAATGTGTCGTCAGAAGTGTGATCGTTCACTTGTCTGTGGTCACCCATGCAAAGAAACATGCGCAACCAACTGCCCTCCATGTGGTCGCACATGTCAGAATCGATGCATACACAGCCGCTGCAGGAAGAAGTGTGGCGAACCATGTGTTCCATGTGCAGAGATATGCCCATGGAGGTGCAAGCATTTCCAGTGCCGGAAGAAATGCGGAGAGCCCTGTGACAGACGTCCGTGTACGTACCCTTGTGACAAAATGCTGAAGTGCAATCATCCTTGTATCGGCGTATGCGGAGAGCCCTGCCCTAAACTGTGCCGAATCTGTAACAGAGATGAAGTTACGGAGATCTTCTTCGGCGATGAGGATGAGCCACATGCTCGGTGAGTTAATAAATCAAGTGCTTTGATGTTGTTTTTACCCTTCAATGTGATGATACTTAAAAAATAAAACCTACAAACAATCGTTAGTTTACATTCAAGTAAGGTATAAGACACAATAGATAACCAAAAACAAGTTGTTTCATAATGACACTACTTTTGTACTTTTCAAACCTGTGACACGGTTAAATGGTTTATATGTATTTCGTTTCGTTTTGTTGAGTAGATGGTCTAACACAGTGGCTGCTTGATAAACGGCAAATGTAATCAAATGAAATGCACAAAACCGTCATCGAAGCAAAATTTGATATTTACTCGGGTTGTCCTTGTCAGAGGATAAGCGTGGACAACTTTTCTGGCAGAAAACGTTGAAGACTGATAAATGACGGAAGTAGAGAAAACTAGGGGAAATGTACTTTGAGCAGATATCAGCAGCAGAGAACAAATATAATATTCTACGGATGATAATAATCTGCTTGTGCATGATAAAGAAAAATTCGAATACACATTTTGTGCATTCAACTTAATTTTTCATTTCTTCACTTTGTGACAATCATGTGTTATAATTGACTTAATTGGTGATTTGTTTGTTTGGTACATTTTGTTCACACTCTTGTATTTTTCTTTTTATCTATATCTTCGTATTTAGTCAAGCAGCAGTAAAATGTTGACTTTTTCGTTATTTGTTTTTTTTACTGAAAAGATTTTCATTAGTCTGAAAAGGAAAGTCGGGTGCGACTAGGAATCTGTTTAAACTGTGGTTTTCAGTCTTCAGATATTGCCATTTGATATGAAAGCAGTTCTTAGGCATTACGGCATACTGTATCTTATATCTGTTCATGTAAAATGAACATAATTCTACAATTGCGATAAATTATGACATTCGCTGAGTATTTGTTAGATTTCATAAATTATCGAATTGACATAACTATATTCTACCTGTAATCCATCAGGATTGTGTCATTTCAATGATAGCTGTCAATTGTAAGAATCACCCTCAAAGGTATTTGCGCCCAGTACATACTCATATATAGGTCTTGAAGTAACAGGAAGGAAATGTGCTTACGCGTTGTATAGGTTCGTTGAATTGGAGGACTGTGGTCACGTGATCGAAGTTAAAGGACTTGACCGCTGGATGACGCAGGCCAGTGACACCGCCGGTGATGCTGTTAGTATTCAGGTAAATTGGAGATTGAACATAACGGAAATTGTATGAATAACAATATATTATTATGAACCATTAACATACTTGTTTCATGCAGTCCCAAGAATATCGTTATTGTTAATTGAACTATTACCTTACTCGGTCAGGTATACAGACAGATACTCTTTCACAAGAAAAGGAAAATCAAGGATGAAATAGAGATTGTTCGTATGGCAGAAATTCACGAAAGTTAGGTGATGCACCATGATATCTAAATGGTACTCGATCATTTAAGGTAAGAATAAATAGGAGAGCATAATACACCTTTCCGTAAAAGAGGAGTTTTAGACTTGCTGATTGTTATCAAAGGATGTACTATAAGATGTGCTTGCATTCGCACAGAACATCTGGTTCGAAAATAGTTCTGGCCGTGTATCACTTCCATACCTATATTGTTAGTCGCTTTCATCTTAATGGTTTGGCAAACCATTAAGATAAAAGCGTCTAAGATTAGATTTATATATATACAAAATGCAATATATAATATTATATATATATACATAGATAGATATATATTACTTATTTACGTAGATAAATATATTATGTATGAGATTTACATATAAAAAGAATCGGGAGATATTCAGATTTCATATTCCAGCACGATGAAACCAGGCACTTATTAACAGACCAGTCAGTTATAGTGATTGAAATTTACATTATTTCGAGGACAGAATCTTCGTACACCCTATAGGAACTCTTTTGGCCTGTTTCCTTGTTTGTTTGGCAGATAATGATTACAACCAACAACGAACAATATCCTCTAAATATTTGCCAATACATTAAAATGTGTAAAATGAATCATACACGTTTTAAGAAAATGTTCTAAAAATACTCTTCACTAAATGTTAACCAATACTGAGTCTTTCAAGTGAATTCATTGTACATCATGATATGTTTATTACCTATAAATCTATTTCTTTCCTATTATAACATTCATCAAGTAACTTAATAAGAAATTGTAAATAACAGCATCAATGATTGAAATTAGCAAATTCCATCTGGGACAGCAATGCTGTCATATCTGAGAGTGAAAACAATTCCAATCTACATCATTGTAAGTTTTCCTATTCTTTGTTTGGTCATGTTGGTTCTAACAGCTTAAGGGTTGTCCACGATGCAAGACACCAGTCAGGCGCAATTTGCGTTACGGTAATGTAATAAAACAAGCTCTTAACAACGTCGAAGCTGTGAAACGGAAGACTTTCGGTGACAAACAAGACATCGAGTTCACTCGTCAACAACTCACACGCGATCTGACACAGGAGGCTGAGGTAATGAATATGCCGGCCATTGCCAAAGAACAGAAACTCTTCCCCCGAAAAGAGGATGCTCGGCACTTCCTCAAATCCGTGGATGAGACCAGCAGCTTGAGCTGGGACCAAGTCAATTCCGTGAAGAACAGAGTTGTCGTTTTGAAGGAGTTGAGGGAGATTGAGCACAAACTTCGTGTGCTTCATTTGCCGGCGGAAGAAATGGAACTTGCTGCATCACTTAGAGCAGGTCTGGCTGTAATGAAGGTTTGGCTGTGCCAGGGAGAAATCACGAGAATGTCGCCGCAACAAGTATCAGACGCAAATAACGAAGCCACGAGATGCCGCTTTGCTGTGCAACTGCTCGAGCTACTAACGACCAAACCGACGGCACGGACGAAGGCTGCGGAAGAGGTGCAAAAAGCGAAGCACGTGTTGCATGCAGGGACGAATCTGTCTGAGACGGGAAAGAACGAAATAAAGGAGCTCTTGAAAATTATCGACACTAAATGTGGGGGACTTTGCATCACTGACGCTGAACGGAAAGAAATCATCTCCGCCATAGGGGTACCAACAGGGCACTGGTTCAAGTGTCCAAAGGGCCATGTTTACGCCATTGGGGAATGCGGTGGCGCGATGGAAGAAAGCACCTGTGCCGAATGTGGAAGCAAAATTGGAGGTACGTCCCACACTCTCAGAGAGGACAACAACTTGGCATCAGAAATGGATGGGGCTCAACACGCAGCATGGTCCGACCTGGCAAACATGGCAAACTTTGACCCGGCTGATTTCCTGTGATAACGTCAATAAGAAGAAGTATAGTATCAACGAGTCAATGCAAGGGTAATCTGGAAAGTGGAGTAGAGCAAGCGAACATGGACTGAAATAAAGCATCTGCAAATTTTGAAATCAAATGATATATTTGATTTGAAACAAAAAGAAACTGGCTTAAATCTTGATGGATTTTTTTTAATATCCTCTTTGCACCATTCATTTGATGAGCTTGTTGAGATTCAATATTCAAGCATATGTGGGCTTTTTGTCCAGACATGCAAAACTTATACTGATTCCTTTTCAGACCCAACTGGAACTGTGCTAATGTTGAATACTGCCTTCACTTATTACATTACAGTCTAGAAATGTTACAAGAATCTGTCGGTATTAAGTAATCGATTTTAAACCATTCAACCTTTCATGCGTGTAGAGTCGCGTCGACTTTTCCATCTGTGCTATACGCCAAAGAACGAGAAATGTATTGTATACAGGGTGTTACTGTATATGTGTGTGTGTGTATGCGTGTGTGTGTGTGTGTGTGTGTGTGTGTGTGTACATCTAGCCATTGAGAGACATTAGCCTCCCAACAGCTACGATTCAAAGAAACCGTTGTATATGGTTTTGTGAATGTATGTCAGTGTGTACATTGATAGACTTTTTCGCAATTATGAAGTTGTTTCCAGTGTGCAAGACGCATATGCACAATATACTGTACCTGTCAATACAGGTTTTAATCTTAACTATATTATTATTAAATAGTACACCGTGTAGTTATATGCGCCTTACGATTAATTCTACACTGTATGCCCATGTCCGGTCTGTCTTTTGTGTTGTATAGTTCTATCGAAATACCATCGATTTGTTATTATTCCTTATGAGTATATACAGAGAACCTGTGCAGTTAGTGTACTTCTTCAATCCACAAAATAAAGTGCAGAATGTGTTTTTTAAACAATTTCAGCAGCTGTTTTATGATGATCGGACGTTAGTAAAATAACCTGTACGTTGTACCTAACTAAACTCCCGTGTTGTACATTTGCTTGCTTTACGACTGATACTCTCTCCTGACAAAAATGTTTCCTTTAACAACTGCATGTTGAATACCACGTTTAAGCTGTCTTATGTCAAATAATGTGTGACGTAAATGATACATGACGAGTCCAAAATGTAGGAAAATACTTGTGCAAGTATAGGGTGAATGCGACAACAGGGAAATCTGACAATTTGTATGCTTTAAATTGGTAGACGCCACTCTACATTTAATAGTGAAATGAACTATTGAGCTATTCGTCGGTTATTCGGTTGCCTTACTCAGTATTTGGTCTCGCGTCATGCAAATTACATAATGCCCCATACTTCA
Organism: Diadema antillarum; assembly: GCF_040938485.1. NCBI lineage: Eukaryota > Metazoa > Echinodermata > Echinoidea > Diadematoida > Diadematidae > Diadema > Diadema antillarum. The sequence continues at coordinate 154,157 of NW_027273808.1, read as the reverse complement.
TGGGATATCCGATAGTGTTTTGAATGCAACTACATATGTCGCCTTTATTCTAATGCGTATTATGTCATTTTCGCCGCGATGCACAGGTAGCCCATAATGTATGTTCGTTTCTTGTATAATATCCTGTGCATAAATCATGCTTATTGTATGACTTACATAAGTAAGCATTTGTAACAGGACTCGAGTGAAAAGAATGTGAAAATTGTACGAACAAATATTGACCATAAGTATAAAAAAGACGCAAAAATAGATGTTTTGGTATTGCGTTGTATTTGTTACTTGCTGACAATCCACAGATGCATTATCTCATACTCATAGACGCAAAATATAATGATTTTTTATCTCTTCATTGATTCACATGTGATTTAACTTTTATGATGCAGCATCGTCAAAGTGAGAGATGGTGTTACAACCGTGCAAATAGTCACATATTTGTTGGATCTGGTCACCATGACAACATCACTAAATGAACTTACACATCCCTTACCTTCTTTGCACACCACATAGGTCCTACACCTTGCTGTCATCTAAAGTGTACGTATCGCAGTTATGATTGCCATTGAGGTGAAACAACCACTATATCCTGGCTAAATGAAGAAAATGAGTGGTTGGAAATAGATTTAGTCCTTCGTAACGGTGAAAGAAAGGTGTGTGCAAAATAGTTTACATGACAGCATGATGTAAATTGAAATGGTCTACCTGTGCCCGGGGTGAATGATGACTTGATTTTTACACGTTTGTTATGAAATCTAGCTTAGTGCGTGGCTATAAAATGTCTATGTTCGTTTTATAAACTCGTTCTTAATATTAGAGTGTTAGAAAGTAAGACCAACCGTACACATTAGTTGTGATAGGGATTTTACACTGATTATTCAACAAATTAATGGTACAAGAGAAATGATGAGCGCCAAATGTGACTATCTTTATGAAGCATATGAGATAAGCATATGAGACAAGCATGGTAACACTTCGTGCGCCACTCCCTATCTTTCGCATTTGCAATTCGAAAAACTTGAAACCCCTTTCTCGCCTGCGCTCTATGTGATATGATTCACTTTTCTTGAAGTTTTGGTATTTTCTACTTTTCAAACTTATCTCAATACCTTCTGTTTCCAGGGCATCTATAATAGAGACGCAGTTTTAGTAAAAAGCTTAAAAAATATTGTAAGGTGTGAAAAATATGGAGATGTGGGTTTCGGCACTCAGCGTTTTTAACCACATTGAACACTGTCAATGGAAAGACCTTAGAATGAATGTAAGTACAGTGTATATTTGTTTAGAAAGTCATATTAGTTTCGTCGTATATCCTGATGTACGTTTCTGCAATTTTGCATTTTGTAAATTTGGCCTCGCACGGTGAAGCAGTTGATGGCGACAAGGTATGATTTAAATTGGTAATCATGCCCAGAGCAAGAGAAATGAAATGTCACCTGATGGTATAGGGTCATTCACTCTGTGGTAGATAGCGTTATACCCAAAGAATCAGAGAAAGACGTATAATATACATTTGAAAAATAAGACAATTTTCTCTGAACTTTCATTTTGCAGTGTTTTCTAGTTCCTTCCCTGTTTGTGTTTGCTTCTTATTCTCTTTACATGAATATCGAACCTTTTATTTACAGCTCTTACGAGGCTTTAAAATTCATTACACTTTTAATCCGCGGACGGAGTTCGCTGTCGTTGAGCATGTATTTTAGCACTCCGCGAAGAAGATTTTTTTTTTCTCAATTCAGGCTTCCTTGTGGTACAGTACTTATTTCAAGTTCCTACTGAACCAAGCCAGAGTACTTTTTTTTATGTTCATCAATTGTTTATTGTAAGTTTGAAATTACAGTAATATTGCAATGACTGCTTGTGATTATTGTGTTCGTTTAGTTCGATTAAATTTGTTGATTTGGAAAGCAGTTTTCCTGAATTATCATTCTTACTTATTTTACCAATAATCATCCCCCCCCCCAAAAGGCAAGTCATGTGGTTGAAACGGTCAAACTAATAGGTAAAAGATACAACATGATTGATGTGCATATAAAAGAATAAACTTAAATGATAAGTGATAGAATTAAAGGTTTACAGAAGCTTTTAATTCCTTTCCGTAATTACGGTGTGAGTGAAGAAGCAAATGGGGGTTGTAGATATACAAACGAATAGGATTATATATGTATATATATAACATAATTATGATTTATATATATATACATTATACTATATATATATATATATATATATATATGTATATATATATATATATATATATATATATATATATATATATATTATAGTTACCCGTTGCAACCAAAAATTCATCTTTCGGTGGCCCGATCGGGGAACTTACATTCAAAATGGATTGTTACTTTTCCTTTATGTCGGGCCACTACGTACCTTTTTCGGGCCACCAAAACTTGAGAACTGTCCTCCAAACCAAGAAGTAAGTGTCGAGACCTGTATTATATTAATGTACATGTACATGTAAAATGGATGTAATATATAATGCGCGCGCGTGTGTGTCTATGTTTGTGTGTGTGTGTGTGTGTGTGTGTGTGTGTGTGTGTATGTGTGTGTGCTTGGGTGGGTGATGGGAATATGTTTTAAGTACAGTGCACACGTAGGTCTATTTGCAGCCGGAAAAGCAGGAAATCCGATTAAATGTCAATTTTATGTTATATGCGGGTACATTTCTTATATGTTTATATGTATATCACTTTCTCTTCTCCTTCTCACGGGTTGGCAAAGTGGTTTTCTGTGCCGAAGGTCGCTGGAATTAAGGAGCGTTCATTTCTTGTTTGAGTTGCTTATGTAAAATGAAGATAAAATAGTTTTGTTTCGCAATGTGATTACTGCTTTAGTACTTTGCTCTTTTTGAAAGGCACCGCGTGATACTCAAGACTACATCGAAAGGAGATGGAGTTTGGTACGTCTGTATGGATATGTGTCTAACCTATAGTATGAGTTGATTTTCACACAATTTGAAATTGTTTGCAATACCAGCTCAGTAACCATGTTGCATCATTGAAAGGTAAACTGGCACCTCGTCTACAACCACACTGCCAACTGTTCACCTAGTCTAATGCCATCTCGTCTAAACTCGCTTCGTCTACTACCAACTCGTCTACCAACCATTTTGTCTAAATGCCAATTAGTCTAATTGCCATTTCGTCTGCTAACCATTTAATCTAATTACTAATTTGTCTAAGTTGCATTTCGTCTAATACCCATTATGTCTGTTGACCATTTCGTTTATTAATCATTAGGTCTATGAATGAAATAGTCTATAGCTCATTTTGTCTAATAGCCAATTGGTCTACATCCACCTTGTCTAATACTCTATTAGTCTAATAACCAGTTAGTCTACTCCCAACTGGTCTACTCCCAACTCGTCTACTCCCAACTCGTCTACACCCAAGGTCTACTCCCAACTCGTCTACTCCCAACTCGTCTACTCCCAACTCGTCTACTCCCAACTGGTCTACTCCCAACTGGTCTACTCCCAACTGGTCTACTCCCAACTCGTCTACACCCAACTGGTCTATACTCCCAACTCGTCTACTCCCAACTGGTCTACTTGTTATATAGTTGTTTTTTTTTGTCTACTCCAAACTCCTTAAGTCTACTTCATCCAGTTTCCTTTCCCATTGAAATAGGTTGAATGCTCTTGGTGCCCCATTTGGTTCAATTTTTTTTCTTCTAATTATGACAATTTTATTACTTTTCATAATATTAGTTTGTGATGGAGGACTGTAACTGAGCTAGTTTATTATTATTTAGTTATTTTACGGCCAGGATGTTGACTGGATAGTCGTGTCTCACCATTTACTATGTCTTTATATTCAGCATGTGTGGAATAATTAACAACTTTAAAGAATAGACTATTATTGATTTTTGTACCAGGGCAGGGTTATGAATAGTTCGTGACAGTGAGACGGACTGGACACTAGACAAAGTGGTATATTCATTATTAGCATGACCAGATGGGAATGATCAGTTTGGGTAAATTGTTGAGAGTATACCAGTTGGGAGTAGACCAATATTGGGTATAGACGAGTTGGGAGTAGACGAGTTGGGAGTAGACCAGATGGGAGTAGACGAGTTGGGAGTAGACCAGATGGGAGTAGACCAGTTGGGAGTAGACCAATTGGGTATAGACCATGTTGGGAATAGACGAACTAAGGGTTGGACGATATGATAACTAGACAAAGTGAATGTAGACGAGATGACTTGTAGACGTGGTGGGAGTAGACAAAGTGGCAGTAGGCGAAATGGATATTAGACGACATGACAAGTAGACATTGTGAGTATAGACGACTTGGCTATTAGATCAATTGCTCAGTAGACGAAATGCTCCTTAGACGAGTTGGGTATTAGACAGTACGGGTAGTGAGCAAAGTGACTATTAGACAATATGTGTACTAGACAAAACAAGTTGTAGACCAAATGGGTATTAGACGAATCGGTAATAGACGATTTGCCAGTAGACCAATTGGAAAATAGACAGAGTTGCTGTAGACGAGGTCACTATAAACCCATTGAAAGATACATAATGACTACCTATCCCTGCTAACGTATACAAAGTGATATCATAGGAAGCGCTTGATTGACAACCTGTCACTATCGTGGCTACTGAATGTCACAAGCATTCCAATTCAATTCTTTTGACATAATTCATTGTCCAATGCTAGTAATTTTCACATTTTACAGGCAGTTGTATAATGCAAAATTGTGTCGAGAACGTCTTGGTCCAAGGAAAAATTAATAGCGAGGACGACCGACACGAATAGGCGGGGCCATGCGTAGCCTCACATGAACTTCAATTATGGTTGAGACTGGAGTTTCATGACCTTCTCAATCATGTATAACTCGATTAAAATCCACATGCTTCTATCTCTTTCATTATCTGGGATTGGATAGAAATGAGTTAACATAGCACAAATGATAGAAGCTTTTTGGATAGAAATGATTTAACATAGCACCAACGATAGAAGCTTATTCATTTTAAAGAGTTACACATACATGCAAATGCATATATTTGGGCAGGTTGTACTTTTTATGTTGTTTCAAGTCTCTGTATGAATCAAAGTTCGTTTGAATTGTTACGTAACTCTATATTGTGATGTCTTGTGAGTACATCTTATTATTCATGCATGTACTTGCGTGTCGTTCTGTTTGTCAGTCTATCTCTATTTCTCTGTCCCGAAGGACTTATATTTCATACAAGCTTCTTAACTTTCCAGCAGGCACGATAGGTTTTCCCCACTATAAGGTTCGTTTTATAAAGCCAGTTGCATTCAATTCAAATTCAACTCATTTCAATTCAATTTTATTCAGCCATTCAGTAAAAAACATACGTTTACATACAAACAAAAGTATGCATGTAATTATATCGGAAAGTCAATGTGCATTGACACGTTATAAATTCTGCTACTGTCCCCGCATTTTGATACCATATTGAACATTATGCAGACCTGCAATTCGAATGTATTAATCAGGTTGTGTATTTGCTTTATATCTAATATCTGGTAATAATTATCTACTTATCATAGCTTGTTAAAATTGTATTATTGTGTATTATTCATGACCAGTTATATCTGAAAATTCTGTTAGTTCAGTCTGTGTCATGTTTATATATGTTCGTGGAAAGAAAAATGGGAATAGGAGTGATATGAATGATAAAATTAGGAGAATCCATTAACTTTTTTTTTGATTAAAGACTGAAGGTATCTGGATCTGTTTGTTTGATAATAGTTAGCAGTCAGATTTACCAAGATCACAGTTGAAAAATTATACTGATATGGAGATAATGAGAAGGAGCTGGGAAAAAGTTTATACAGTATTAGGGTAAAATCTTGTAAATCTTACACTAATGTGTCTCAATAGTAATAACGGTAATAACTTTAAATGACAAACTGTTATAATCTCGGCATTCATGAGCAAACAAGCCACATTTCGAGTGTGTCTTTTTTTCCTTCTTTTTTTGGTGTGTGGATTGTATGGGTTATTGCCTCTTGTGCGTCACACTGTGACAACGAACACCGGTGATTGCTTCACTCATGGCTTTTGGCAGCGTTTGAGAAAAACAAATTGCGCAATTTGCCCTTCGCAGTTGCAGATCGTAATACATGTATTCAACCCTCACCCATTAGACCTAGCTGCACCGACACGTATACCTACTGTCAGTGATGATAAAGCTCCTAGCTATTGCAGCTCTGAAGCAATAATGCAGTTTGTATAGCGTTCAAAACATGCGGGAACTGACGACATCCAGTCTATACAGAGGTAAGTCAAAATCTTAGTAATTTCATGTCAGAAGAGCTGAGGTTATTTTGTATGGAAACATAAATCTAACATCTTCCCATCTGATTTAATTGATAAACTTTAAATAACGATAATTAATATTTAAATTAATGTCAATCTGTTTGAGGTACTTATATAGGATCAACCAGATTCATTTACCGATATACGCGAACAGTGGCGTACCGTGGATCAAGACATTAGGGGGGGGGGGCACCTCGTGAAAAAGTAATTTTGAGGGTGTGTATGCTTGTGCGTGCGTGCGTGCGTATGTGTGTGTGCGCGTGTTTGCGTGCGATGTCAGTCTGCAAACTTAATGGGGACTAATCCATTATAACGGAATGTGATACATTCCACAGCGCAGTCATTGAGCAACATTGCCACGAATAGGACTCTTCCTTTTACTGTATGTATAGTCAGGGGAGGATCCATGATTTCCGTAAAGGGGGGCGCAAAGCGATGGAGCGTAGTGAGCGGGGGGGGGGGGAGGGTGTGGGAGGGGGTGTTCCCCCTCCCACGGTATGGAAAATTTTTATATTTACGTTGGTCATCGTGCGATTTCATGCATACTTTTGGTAGATTTTCTAATGATTTTTAACCCTGAATAATTCTGGAAAATGGAATGGAAACATTGTTTTACTTGAGGAATGTGAAATATGAATGCAGTATAGAATTATATACATATTGAATAAATGACTGGTTGATTGATTGATTGATTGATGATGAATCATTGATGATGGTGATGATAATAATAATTATTATTAGAATGTACCTACATAATCCCAATATTGTATTAATCATAAATTATCAATTATGATCATGTTCTTCAATACGAAATTAGATTATATGCGCGAGCGAGCGTATCGAGCGCTTTAGAATACACATATTATAGTGTAAGAGAAAGTTAAAACTTTCTGATAACCCAGGACGTGTAGCTCCAATCTTTGATTTCAGGCTGTAACTGCTGGCAGTGCTGATGATTTATTACGAATACCTTATAACAATACCCTCTAAAGTCATTATATCCAGAATCATCATTTACTTCACTTATTTGAGTGTGCGAGTGAGCGAAAGCAAGCCAGCGCCTGAAGAAACATGCTCTTTTCATGTGTCTTCACTACATATTATGTTATAATTTTTACCCAATAAATATCTTCCCGAAAAATATAAGTTCCAGTTGCAAAAAAAAAAAAAAAACTCCTATCTTTCTTGTCGACGCAATGTTTGTTACAGTTTTCCTTATATGGATTATGGAATGACGGTGTGAAACGACAAATTACTGGCAGCAACATCAGGAAAATGGCATAACGATTAAATGCCAGCGAGCGGAGCGAGCGAGCTTGAAAATTTTGACATTCTACAGTCCAAAAACTGCCGTTTGTAGATATATTTTTTTCGCTTTGGAAATTAAGGGCGGCGCCCGGTGCGCCCTCCCCCCTCTATCCGCCACTGGTAGTCAAAGATGTCGGTTCATGTTCATGATTTGGGGAGGTATGACCAGCGAGGGGGACCGGTGTCGAAGTGACCAAGCGGGGGAAGGATGTCCAAAATCTACACCTTAGAGCATCCCCTAATTGTTTGTGTTTGTGTGTGTGTGTTTTATATAGATGGAAATGTTAGGAAATAGCCCAGGTCAAGTCCTATTATTGGCAATGCAAGGCATTTTGATATAGACTAGTATATAATAATAATGTAAAATCAATGATCTAGCTTTGATATAACGAAGCGCAAGGTACAAAGGTGTACATTCTACATCACATTGCGCAACATTGTAGCGACTCTCTCTTCCGTTCGGATCTTCTGAGTACACTGCGCACATCCTGCTTGTATTCAGAATACCAACCAGGAATCACGCTGAATCACAATCTTTTGTCGGCTCCGGGCTTTTTGAACAATGTTTCACACTATATACCTCTTTAATTATGGTTCAAAATATCTTTAAATATCATTTTCATGATCATCCTTTCATGTCGATTTCAAAAGCAACCATTACCATTTTCGTATTTCTTTTTTTACCAGCGGATTGAGGGGGGGGGGGCACGTGCCCCCCCCCCCCGTATTAGAACGATCACGTTTCTCCATCTCCCGTTTGATTTCTTTTGTATGAATGTAAGAATATTTTTTTAATATTTGATTTGATTTATTGGTTCCTGTATATTATCATTGTACATTTTAGCTTCCCGACAATCTGAAACATTCATTCTAATGAACACAGAGGATTATATTCTCGTTCTGTGTATAATTTTAGATAGACATGTGTGTCTGAATCCAACTTGTTTCCATAATCTCCTAGGTTGATATAATGGACCACACCAGAGGTCGCCACAGAGGTGGCAGAGGAAGAGGTGGACGTGGGGCGTACCAAGGCGGAAGGGAGTGGAGACGTGAAGACAGGGGTGAAGGAATGGGGCGTGGCTTCGAAAGTGGCGACGCTCGAGGAGCTTACCATGCCCAAGGAGGCAGGTGAGCTCTATTAATGGTGTTTGAGTTATTGTCGCAGGAATCGTACTAACGATGAAATAATAAATCTGAATGCAAAATAATTGAAACAAGTATTATATTAATGGACACAAAGCCAATGATTAGGCATATATCAGTCATACATGCATGTATTTCGTCGATTACATCAACCCGTGCTGGTGGTAGTATGCCGCTTTCGTGGTAGCAATGATGGTAGTCTTAATGATGACAGTCGTGATAGTAGTGGCGATGCTGATAATGGCGCTACTGGTAGTAGGATAATTCTTATAGCATTCACGGCACCCAATGCGCGCGAGCAATATGGATGTTGATTTATTGCCAGTGAATAGGTTAATCATGGACCTATGGACTATGAACGGAGATCTTTCTTTGATCCAGTGTTCACCACCGCCACCTGATTATGTGCATCTTAATGAGTACATTCAGATGTTTGGACAATGACAATGTGTAATCGTGCATCATCACTGACAAAAGAACCGTTTCTCTCATTTCGGTCATATTTGGCTGAAGTGCCTTTTCAGACTCAACTGCCTTTGAATAAACACCAATGATAGCGAGCAGCAAACCTCAAGCAAAGACGAGGACACTTGCGGCCACGCATGTAACGTCCGTGAATGGCGAGACAAGCATTTCGTCTACTGTAATTGTCCATGTTTACTTAAAGCAATGTCTTGTTTTCATCCAGGCTGGCTGTCGGTGGACAACACCGGATCAAAGCAGAAAAGCATGTTCAAAATGTTTTCTGACGCTTTTGAGAGAAACAGGTGCACGAATTAATAACGAGCGATGAGGGTCCATGTGTAGTCGTTCCATGGGTATGTTAACGTTCGAAGCTACCTTAAAAGATGGAGAAAACAAAAACACTATCAGTATAAATAGAAGTTGTCTTGGGTATAAACAACCAGAGTGATAGAAGTGCTAGCGAAAGATTGTTATCTAGAAGTAAGGATGATAGTAGTTATGACACTGACGTTAGGGAAGTCGCCTCAAACGCATTTGAAGATATATCGCTTTGGAGAATTTGGAGAAATTTTTTCTAGGTAATATGCCTCTTCTGACAACAAGATTTTCCCTCTATCATCAAGCAAAGAGTTACGATATAGCATGGGCTTCAGGTTGGTGTTTCATTTAGAGCCTTACTTGGCCTATGTCTAATGCCCATGACATGAAACCTTTGCTATAGCTTTATCAATCTAATATAAGCTCATGTTAAATGTGTCTACCAGTTCGTAATATTTTGATTGTTTTCTACTTTCGTAGGCCAGAAGACATATTATATTCTTTACTATAGTTGCGGATATATTCCAGATACTTTTATATTCATAGACATAATGCCCCACCATCAAGGAAAGATTGCTTTCAATATTATTTTACTCTAGACCGTAATGTTTACAATCGATATTTAAACTGATCTAAAAAACCAACAAAAACAAACGGACGCGAAAGTGGGAAGCGAACCATACAAGTCAAACGGGCTAAATCTGCTGCTGTGTAATATGAGCTTTATGTGTTGTTGTTTATCTATTCGAATTAGTGCCAACTGGACAAGAACAGTGAAACCACTGGGTTACAAGACCATAGAGTCACTGTTGGACAAGGACCCTGATGAAGCCGCCGTTCAGTTGAGTTCTCTTAAGAAAGGACTTGAGAAACTGCTGCACGTGGACGACATACGATACGACGTTGTGGCGCTGCTGTTCCAAGTGTTGAATCACGTCTTACAGGCACACGGCGCAGCACAAACAATCAATATGCTTATTGACATGTTGGGAAGGTCCCCGTTTCTGACAAAGCACCTACCGCGACATCTCATCGCGATGAGAACAGAGCGAGATAAGAGTAGAATAAGGAAGATACCGAGATGTATACAAGACATCGCCAAAGTGCTTTGTGAGATTCATCAACGCCGCCCAACTTACCGGAGCGACTTAAGTGTATCATCAACGCTCCTTGAAGATGTCATAGGATATACTGAGCAGAAAGGCATCATAGTAGATGACGAGATTCGAAGGGATGTGAACATCCTGAAAGAATTCCAAGCCACAATTGATAAGGAGAGGGAAGATAGAGCCAGAGGTCCCGTCGAACCTTCTGAACCTCCGCCGGATGATTTTCGCGATATCAGCGTACTTCCTAAGTCAGAAGAACTTACAGATTTATCTGTCCGTACGTACTTGCGAGCAAACATTCAAAAGGGTAAATACGACGACGCGGATCATTATCTGGATGTGCAATTTCGACTTCTTCGTGAAGACTTCATATATCCACTCAAGGAAGGAATCAGCGAATACAAAAAAGAGACATCACGACCCGGAAAGCGCAGCAAACGATTTCAGGACATTCGCCTCTATCATGATGTAACATTAGAGGAGCCTGTTTACACGCAAACTGGGGTCATGTTTCGAATGCACTTTGATGAGTCAAGACTGAAAGGCATTCGTTGGCAGGCTTCGAAGCGACTGATCTTTGGATCACTTGTAATTTTGACACCAGATGATTTCAAGACTCTCATCTTTGGGACAATTGCCAACAGATCACCTCAGGATCTTGAAAAGGGATTCGTAGATATAAAGCTTGAGCGTGATGAGGAAATCGTGGAGATTTTCTCCGATAAAACCTTTGTGATGGCTGAGTCGTCCGCTTACTTTGAGGCATACAGACACGTCCTCAAGGGACTTCAAAGTGTCACGGAAGAGACCCTGCCGCTCCCTGACTATATCCTTTTCGTGTCAAGCAAAGTTCGTCCTCCAGCCTACATTGGCCAAGACAGAACGACTGAGTATGACCTATCACCACTTGTGTCGGATTCAATCCCAAACGCTGATGCGATCAAGAGAAGACTGAAAGCATCAAAAATCCTGGATAATCGTGACTGGCAGAGACTGGTAAACACAGGCTTGGATGAATCACAGCTTCAAGCAGTGAAAGCGGCTCTTACTCAGGAGATGGCTGTAATACAAGGACCCCCGGGAACAGGAAAGACGTACATAGGACTTAAGATTGTCCACACGTTACTTGAAAACAAGAGCATTTGGATTGAACACCAGCTACGCGATGATGGCCAAAGGAGTCGTTCAAACCGACCGATTCTTCTGGTATGTTACACAAACCATGCTTTGGATCAATTTTTGGAAGGAGTTGCAGAATACAACTGCGAGGGCATTGTGCGCGTGGGCGGTAGAAGTTCAAGTGAAGCTTTGAAACGATTCAATTTGAATTCTTTGAGAAGCTCCAAACTGCGGGAAGAAATGCCACGTCACGTTCGGCGAAGAATTGGCGAAGTGCGAGGGGAGATCGAATGCCTTGGTAGGGAAATCAAAAGTTCACAAGACAAAATGAATGCAGCCAAAAAGGGGCTTCTCCATGAAAGGATTCTTTCACCATTCATGCATGACAGTCACTACGAAAGCCTTACTTGTGGAAACTTCTTACAAGGGTATAGTGCGTCTCGGCTTGTCGACTGGCTGCTGTTCGATATGAATCTTAACTTTAGTAATGATCAACTCCGAGCTGGAGGAGACGATTATCTAAGAGGCGGAGCCGAGCCGATTGATGCAGAAATGGCAGATGAGGATGATGAAGGTCAATTCAACATTCTTGAAGAAGCTGACATCCTCGAAGAAAGGAGGATACTGGACATAGATGATCCCCAAGCGAATGTAACTTTGAGGAACGATATTGACAGCGAGGACGATTCACTGGCTTTCCACTTAGACGATCTTGATAACACTCATCAAGCAGACGAATGGCAATTTGACCGTCGTACGCAACGACAGAAAAAGCAAGAGCTACAAAGAAATCTCCGGGGTACTGAAAAAATGACTGACGATGAGGCGAGGAGGATTAGTAATGTTTGGAACATCCGGGAGAGTAGAAATCGTTGGCGACTATATCGCTACTGGATCCACAGGTATCGACGTGAATCGCAAAGGATCTTGATTCACAGGCAGCGAGAGTTTTCCGACCTTTGTCAAGAGTTAAGGGAAGCCCGAAACCAGGAGGACTTTGAAATCCTTCGTCATGCCATTGTGATAGGGATGACAACGACCGGAGCAGCCAAGTGTCATGCCCTACTGCAGCGCATTAAGCCACGCATTGTAATTGTTGAAGAAGCAGCAGAAGTCCTAGAGGCCCATATCATTACTGCACTGACGGAGTCTTGCCAGCATCTTGTCTTAATTGGGGATCACCAACAGCTGCGGCCTAATCCAACTGTGTACAAACTAGCGAGACAGTATCATCTCGACGTTTCTCTCTTTGAACGAATGATGAAGAACGAATTTCCGTGCCAAAGACTAAACTTGCAGCATAGAATGCGTCCTGAAATTTCTCGTCTAATGAAGCTGAACAGATTGTATCCAAACCTAAAGGATCATGACTCCGTCAAGCACCTGGAGGATATCAAAGGGGTGACCAAGAATATATTTTTCATTCATCATGAGGAAGCCGAAGACTCAAACGATGAAACAAAGAGCCACGCAAACATTCACGAGGCAAAGTTCATGATGACACTCTGTCGATATCTCCTTCAACAAGGATATCTACCAGAACAAATCACCATTCTGACAACGTACACAGGCCAACTGTTTAATTTCAAACGGCAGACTTCACGTAGTGACTTCAGAGGTGTGAGGGTAGCTACCGTTGACAACTTTCAAGGAGAAGAAAATGACATTATCCTCTTGTCCCTTGTTCGAAGCAACACATAGGGCAGTGCTGGCTTCCTGACAACCGAAAACAGAATATGTGTAGCACTATCCAGAGCGAAGAAAGGTCTGTACTGTATCGGAAATTTCAAGCTTCTTGCAGAGCAATGCAAACAAGGGAGAGGTCTGTGGACAGACATCGTCAAATGTCTCCAAATGACAGGCAGCATTGGAAAGACTTTGCAGTTGCAATGCAAAAACCATCCTGTAACCAGAACCCAAGTGGCATCCTCAAAAGACTTTGAAAATGTGCCTGAAGGTGGTTGTACTCTGCCCTGTGAAGCACGTCTTAAATGTGGTCACATGTGTAGAATGCCATGTCATCCGACAGATAGGAAGCATGAGAACTACAAATGCATGCAACCATGCACAAAGATCATTTGTAGGGCTGGTCACCGATGTTCTCAACGCTGCTTCAACAAGTGTGACAAGATGTGCACCCAAAAAGACCTCAGAAAACTTCCCTGTGGCCATATGCAACTCGTAATGTGCTATCAACACTCAGCAGATGTCACATGCGAACACCCATGTTCTCGAAAGCTACCATGTGGCCATTCGTTCAAGTCATCCTGTGGAAAAGCATGTACTGTGGCATGTGAAGAGCTTGTTATCAGATCTTCATGGCCTTGCAAACACAGAGTTCGCGTCAAATGCTCTGCTGGTCCCGAGTCCTGCCCGGAAAGATGCAATGCCCTTCTAAGCTGCGGCCACAGATGTAGTGGGACCTGCGGCTCCTGTTACCGTGGTCGAATGCACGTAATGTGTCGTCAGAAGTGTGATCGGACACTTGTCTGTGGTCACCCATGCAGAGAAACATGCGCGACCAGCTGCCCTCCATGTGGTCGCACATGCCAGAATCGATGCATACACAGCCGCTGCTGGAAGAAGTGTGGCGTACCATGTGTTCCATGTGCAGAGATATGCCCATGGAGGTGCAAGCATTTCCAATGCCGGAAGAAATGCGGAGAGCCCTGTGACAGACGTCCGTGTACGTACCCTTGTGACAAAATGCTGAAGTGCAATCATCCTTGTATCGGCGTATGCGGAGAGCCCTGCCCTAAACTGTGCCGAATCTGTAACAGAGAGGAAGTTACGGAGATCTTCTTCGGCGATGAGGATGAGCCACATGCTCGGTGAGTTAATAAATCAAGTGCTTTGATGTTGTTTTTACCCTTCAATGTGATGATACTTAAAAAATAAAACCTACAAACAATCGTTAGTTTACATTCAAGTAAGGTATAAGACACAATAGATAACCAAAAACAAGCCGTTTCATAATGACACTACTTTTGTACTTTTCAAACCTGTGACACGGTTAAATGGTTTATATGTATTTCGTTTCGTTTTGTTGAGTAGATGGTCTAACACAGTGGTTGCTTGATAAACGGCAAATGTAATCAAATGAAATGCACAAAACCGTCATCGAAGCAAAATTTGATATTTACTCGGGTTGTCCTTGTCAGAGGATAAGCGTGGACAACTTTTCTGGCAGAAAACGTTGAAGACTGATAAATGACGGAAGTAGAGAAAACTAGGGGAAATGTACTTTGAGCAGATATCAGCAGCAGAGAACAAATATAATATTCTACGGATGATAATAATCTGCTTGTGCATGATAAAGAAAAATTCGAATACACATTTTGTGCATTCAACTTAATTTTTCATTTCTTCACTTTGTGACAATCATGTGTTATAATTGACTTAATTGGTGATTTGTTTGTTTGGTACATTTTGTTCACACTCTTGTATTTTTCTTTTTATCTATATCTTCGTATTTAGTCAAGCAGCAGTAAAATGTTGACTTTTTCGTTATTTGTTTTTTTACTGAAAAGATTTTCATTAGTCTGAAAAGGAATGTCGGGTGCGACTAGGAATCTGTTTAAACTGTGGTTTTCAGTCTTCAAATATTGCCATTTGAAAGCAGCCCTGCTTATATGAAGTACATATCTGTTCATGTAAAATGAACATAATTCTACAGTTGCGATAAATTATGACATTTGCTGAGTATATGTTAGATTTCATAAATAATCGAATTGACATAATTATATTTGCCCTGTAACCCATCAGGATTGTGTCATTTCAATGTGGCTGCCAATTGTGAGAATCACCCTCAAAGGTATTTGCGCCCAGTCCATACTCGTAGGTCTTGAAGTAACAGGAAGGAAATGTGCTTACGCGTTGTATAGGTTCGTTGAATTGGAGGACTGTGGTCACGTGATCGAAGTTACAGGACTTGACCGCTGGATGACGCAGGCCAGTGACACCGCCGGTGATGCCGTTAGTATTCAGGTAAATTGAAGATTGCACATAACGGAAATTGGATGAATAACAAGGTATTATCATAAACCATTAACATACTTGTTCTATGCAGTCCCATGAATATCGTTATTGTTGACTGAAATATTACCTCACACGGTCAGGTATACAGACATATACTCTTTCACAAGAAAAGGAAAGTCGGGGACGAAATAGAGATTTAAATGGTTAAATTTAAATAGATATCTAAATGGTACTCGATCATTCAAGGTTAAAATGAATAGGAGAGCATAATACTCCTTTCCATAAAAGAAGAGTTTTGGACTTGCTGATGGTTATCAATGGATGTACTAAGATGTGCTTGCATTCGCATAAAACATCTGGTTCGAAAATAATTCTGTCCGTGTACCACTTCCATACCAAATATATAATGTTAGTCGCTTTCATCTAAATGAATTGGCAAACCATTAAGATAAAAGCGACTAACATTTTCTTACTTATTTACGTAGATAAATATATCATGTATGAGATTTACTTGGAAAAAGAATCAGGAGATATTGAGATTTCATATTCCAACACAATGGAATCAGGCACTTATTAACAGACCAGTCAGTAGTAGTGATTAAAATTTACATTGTTTCGAGGACAGAATTTTCGTACACCTTCTCAGGAACTCTTTTGGTCTGTTTCCTTGTTTCTTTGGCAGATATGATTGCAACGAACAATATCCTCTAAATTTCTGTTAGTACATGTGTTTTTACATTACAATGTGTAAAATGAATCATACACGTTTGAAGAAAATGTTCTAAAAGTATTCTTCACTAAATGTTAACATATACTGAGTCTCTCAAGCAAATTTAGTGTACATCATGATATGTTTATTTCCTATATTTCTTTCCTGTTATTGCATTCATGAAGTAACTTAAATATTGTAATAACAGCATTCAATTCAATTCAATTAATTTATTTCATTCTCAGTTTTTTTAACAAAACATAACACAAAGTAAATCAGAAAATCCATTACAAGCATATATACAGTACAGAGTGCGAAGGATAAACGATATGCAACCAACTAATAGAGATGAATTATGTATGCATACGGGAAAATACAAAGTTTTTCACTGCGTAATGATGAATTCAATAACCGATGATGACCCTCATGTTTTCTGCGATTTGTATGGGTAATGAAAATAAATATCTCAGCTAGAATTTTACAAAAAAGATTTCAAATTACGCTTAAAAATGTATAACGATGGAAATTTTTTTCATTTCGGGACTTAATGAATTCCAAAATTTAGGGCCGATGTATATAATATAAATGTGTTCTGAGCTAATAAGGTTCTCAAAGGGGGTAAGTGAAACTCATTAGACGTCCTAGTAGGATAATCATGAAAAAATTGATTTCGTGAAAAAATTGAATTAAAAATATTGGGAAGAACATTTGTGTTATAATTCAACATGAACTGACCCAGCTGAAAAAGAAACAAAATCTTTAATTGTTAAAATCTTATATTTAATGAACAATGAATCTAAATGAGGACGTGGCGAAGCCCCACAAATAATACGAAGTACTTTCATTGTAATAATAATAGTTTATCTAATAATGTTTGATGGGCGCTACCCCATGCTAAAATTCAGTAATTAAGATAAGGTTTTATATATTAAATAAAAATACAACGTTAACAAAGACGACGATAGAATGTGAAACTTAAATCTGTTGATAATACCAATATTTCGTGAAATTATTTACTTATGTTGATAATTCAATTCAATTCAATTCAATTTGTTTTCATATTATTCAATGAAGGAATGTACATCAAATATAACAAAAACATAGTGAATCATAATATCCGGCTTGGATGCACAGTAAGTTAATGTAAGCATATAAAACATAGCGGTCAATCACCGTACGTTTGATTCTATATGTATAACGCTAAAGAAATATGATGGAAGCTTAATAATAATGAGGCCTTGATAATAAGGCCTCCACGAAAATTTATCATCCACTGTAAAACAAAGGAATTTTATGTGGGATACACGTTCTAATTGAGTACCATCAAAAATAAGATCTGAACTTAATGTTTCTATGGATTAACTAAAAAGCATATACTTAGATTTCTGAAGATCAAGAGATAATTTATTAGCTCTTATCCACTGAGGCACTTTTTTCATTTCAGAGTTGACGGTGTCAATTAAAGTAACTGGGTCTTGATGGGAAAAGAAAACATTTGAGTCATCAGCAAAAAGTATTATCAATAAACTTCAATAGAGGTGAATAGTGCTGTGTTTCCGACGAAACCCAAACTGAGAGTTTGTAAAAACATGATGAATGTTAAGAAAATCAATTGTTCTTGTGAATATTAATTTTTCTAAAATTCTAGATAAGGATAAAAGTAAAGAAATGGGTTATAACTGCTTATATTCAAGATCATCTCTCTTTTTTTAATAAATGGACAACCTTAGCAATTTTCATTTGATCAGGAAAAACACCATATAACATAGACTTATTGAAAATAAATACAAGTGGGTCCACAATTGAAAAGATAATACCCTTTAAAATGACATTACTTATGTCATCATAACCCGCACTGCGTTTGTTATTCATTCCAGTCACAATATTCATTATTTCATGTTTCATAGTTGGAACGAAAAGAATAGAACTAGAATTATATTGACCTAAAAAAATTGAAAAATGTGTATTAGACGATGGTACTTCTTTCGCCAAATTCTCTCCAATCATTGAAAAATAAGAATTAAAAAGATTGGCCATATCACTAGAATCTTCAAAACTTTTGTCATCAAATCGAATTTTTGTAATACTTGATTTCTTTTTTTATACATTCATGGCCTGCTTCAATACCTTCCATGTATTCTTCATATCATGTTTGTATTTTTCTAACTGAATCGCATAATATTTCCTCTTTTCAAATCGTGTAACTTTAGTTAAAACATTTTTATACGATGTATATTTCCTTTTTGACTGTTCAGTTTTTTTCGTTTTTTAAATCTATAATATAACCTGTTTTTCCTATTCACGGAACGCAAAAGGGATTTAGAAATTCATGGAAGCTTAGGGGATGTTTTATGATAAACTAACTTATCTTTTAATTTTGGAATATTTTCATCTAAATTTCTATCAATTATCTCTAAAAAATTATCAAATGATACATTAACATCATCATTGTCACAAACACCAGACCAATGAGCTCTTTCTAAGCTGGCACCAAGGCTAGCTAAATTTTCTGGTGTGGCTCTTCGTCTGGTTAAAGGAACATGAAACATATTAACCGTATGCTTAAGATTAACCCAAGCCATAACTGGGAAATGATCAGTCATAGCGGATAAAATTATAGAAGAATCTAAAAATTGTAATGAATTACCAAAAATGTTATCAAGGAGGGTGGCAGAATGATTTGTAACAGGTGTGGGTTTCGAGATTAATGGCAAAAAAGAGGCTGATAAAAGTATTTCAAGAAACTCTTGTGACATATGTGACCGTGCATCACAAAACGAACAAAAAGTCGCACCCCTTGATTTTATGTGAGGACTCAAAAAAGGTGAAATGGGTCAACCAAGTCAATCTTGAGTTTTTCATATTTTCTGAAAGAGCTATCCTTCTTCATTACTCTTAAGTTTGGGATCATAACATGAATGGCAAAGTGTGTTTTCAGCAGTTTTTCTGCAACCCATTTTAGAGGGAGAATAGAATGATCAGGTATGTCTTAGAGTCACCTTTTCACTTCTTGAAATCGTATACACACTCTTCACTTTCAAGTCTAATAACTTTTGAAAGATTAACTCTGCTGCTTTGAAAGTTAGCATTAATAATGGACAGAATGTGTTAATGGAACATGCTCAATTTCAGTTTAATCTGGTAATCCCTTCATTGTTGTTGCTCCAGTGGTTTACTTCCTGTTTTTTGTCCCTTTCATTGCACAGCTCGCGCGTATGGCAAGCCTTTTTTACATTTAAAGTTAATTTCTGATATCACAAATTCCATTTTGTGATATCAAAAAATCAAATTTTTGATATCAAGAATTCAATTTGTGATATCAAGAATTGAATTTGTGATATCACAAATTCCCGTAAGTGTGGCACATGAACTTAATTTGTGATATCAAGAAATCGAATTTGTGATATCACAAAATCCATTCTTGATATCACAAATTCAATTTGTGATATCAGAAATTCGAATTTGTGATATCTCAAATTCAATTTGAGATATCACTAAATGAATTTGTGATATC
Organism: Diadema antillarum; assembly: GCF_040938485.1. Lineage (NCBI taxonomy): Eukaryota > Metazoa > Echinodermata > Echinoidea > Diadematoida > Diadematidae > Diadema > Diadema antillarum. The sequence goes on along the minus strand of NW_027273808.1, from coordinate 134,185 downwards.
AGAAATTCGAATTCTTGATATCAAAAATAGGTTTCACGTGAAAAACCAATGGTAATTCGTGATATCACAAAATGATTTTTTGATATCACAAATTCGAATTTGTGATATCACGAAATAAATTTGTGATATCACTAATTTTAATTTGTGATATCAAGAATTCTTATTTGTGATATCACAAATGCGAATTTCTGATATCACAAATTCTATTTTGTGATATCACGAATTGAATTATTGATATCACAAAATCGAATTTGTGATATCAGTAATTCACAGGGAATTTGAGCGTTAGTTTTGCGCTGAAATTCAACTGTGAATTCGAGCGTTAGTTGAGCGCAGAAATACACGGGGAATTCGAGCGTTAGTTCAGTGCAGTAAATCCCTGTGAATTCGAGCGTTAGTTGAGCGCAGAAATACAAAGTGAATTCGAGCGTTAGTTTTGCGCTGAAATTCAACTGTGAATTCGAGCGTTAGTTGAGCGCAGAAATACACAGCGAATTCGATCGTTAGTTCAGTGCAGTAAATCCCTGTGAATTCGAGCGTTAGTTGAGCGTAGAAATACAAAGTGAATTCGAGCGTTAGTTTTGCGCTGAAATTCAACTGTGAATTCGAGCGTTAATTGAGCGCAGAAATACACAAGGATTTCGAGCGTTAGTTCAGTGCAGTAAATCCCTGTGAATTCGAGGGTTAGTTGAGCGCAGAAATACAAAGCGAATTCGAGCGTTAGTTTTGCGCTGAAATTCAACTGTGAATTCGAGCGTTAGTTGAGCGCAGAAATACACAGAGATTTCGAGCGTTAGTTCAGTGCAGAAAATCGCTGTGAATTCGAGCATTAGTTTAGCGCAGAAATACAAAGTGAATTCGAGCGTTAGTTTTGCGCTGAAATTCAACTGTGAATTCGAGCGTTAGTTGAGCGCTGAAATACACAGGGAGTTCGAGCGTCAGTTCAGTGCAGAAAATCGCTGTGAATTTGAGCATTAGTTTAGCACAGAAATACAAAGGGAATTCGAGTGTTAGTTTTATGCTGGAATTCAACTGTGAATTCGAGCGGTCTTTTTTTTTTGGCGCAGAAATACACAGGGAATTGGAACACGACTTTTGAGCTGATATTCAGATGGAATGTATACTACTACTAACTTTTTTTAGAACAACGTTCAACATACAAATAACTATATATGAGAGATTTACACATCCATCATTCCCTAAAATGATCATCAAGGTATATTCGATGAATTATTGATACAAATCAATTGTTTTGCAACATGTTATCATGAATTCAATGATACTTTGTACACTTAGGGCCTACATTTAATTCATCGTTTCGTCCTCAAACTGTCATCTATTACTACATTATTGTTAATTATAATTCATTTTTCATGTGGTAATCCCCTTTACAGTAAGACTCTTCCACCAAATCGATGATAATTATGTGTGGTTGTATGTGTATGTGTGTTATAAAAGCATACCATGTTTTTGTATTGCGGAGGACCGACCAAGGGCAATCACCCCTCTGGTCTGTGTATGTCAGCAGCGGAGAATAAGATAGAGAGACTGTGAGTCATGCAGGGTGCGAGAGGGAGTCGTAAACTTGCCAAATGTCCACCACTGGTGTCGGCTGGTGGTCACATAAAGCAACGTGTTTCTCCTAAAGACATTTTCTCACTCCTCAAAATCAGTCCTCCAGAACAAAGGGGTGTATCCATTAAGACCAATAGTGTAAGGTGTACAGTTTGCCTGCCCCAATATGTTCATGATTTTGTAGAATAATTTAAAGTGTAATTTATTATAGGAAAGTTTATTCAAGAACCAAAACCGGGGAGAACAAAACTGGAATGCACAAGCCCAAAAGTCTTCAGACCAGAGCAAGAAGAGTGAAGATAGGGCCTATCCAGATCTTATGAGGAGTTTATGCAGCAGTATATGCATGGCAAACAAACAGTTAGAATTTGTTGTAAGAAAAAAGCAGTGGTACGAAGGACTTCAATTTTGTTAATCTGCGCAATGAGAAATTTCTCTTATTAACTCGGAGGAGTAACAGGGGGAGGTCGGGAAAGAGTATCTTTCACGTGACAGAGTAAAGAGAAACGGAAACAAAAGTTGTAAGTCAACCAGTCTCTGCCAAATCAGTGGCGAGAAATGGAAAAAAATAAGAATATAATCCTTGTGACTTTGAAGTAATTGACAACATATCAATAATGGCATTTTAGATGCTAATGCTATGTTGCTAAACGATTTATTTTTATCGATTATTTTAAAACCAATTCCTAATCACTTTAAATGAAGACGAGTTGCCAAAACTCTTCATTTAGGTTTTTTGTAACTATCGTTATATACTATGTAAAGATAACACCTGAAATTCCACAGGAATATCTGCGCTAAACTGTTGCTCGAATTCACAGTGTATTTCTGCGCTCAACTAACGCTCGAATTCACAGTTGAATTTCAGCGCAAAACTAATGCTCGAATTCCCTGTGTATTTCTGCGCTCAACTAACGCTCGAATTCAGTTGAATTTCAACGCAAAACTAATGCTCGAATTCCCTGTGTATTTCTGCGCTCAACTAACGCTCGAATTCAGTTGAATTTCAACGCAAAACTAATGCTCAAATTCCCTGTGTATTTCTGCGCTCAACTAACGCTCGAATTCACAGTTGAATTTCAGCGCAAAACTAATGCTCAAATTCCCTGTGTATTTCTGCGCTCAACTAACGCTCGAATTCACAGCTGAATTTCAGCGCAAAACTAATGCTCGAATTCCCTGTGTATTTCTGCGCTCAACTAACGCTCGAATTCACAGTTGAATTTCAGCGCAAAACTAATGCTCGAATTCACTTTGTATTTCTGCGCTCAACTAACGCTCGAATTCACAGTTGAATTTCAGCGCAAAACTAATGCTCAAATTCCCTGTGTATTTCTGCGCTCAACTAACGCTCGAATTCACAGCTGAATTTCAGCGCAAAACTAATGCTCGAATTCCCTGTGTATTTCTGCGCTCAATTAACGCTCGAATTCACAGTTGAATTTCAGCGCAAAACTAATGCTCGAATTCCCTGTGTATTTCTGCGCTCAACTAACGCTCAAATTCCCGTTGGTTTTCTGCACTGAACTAAAGCTCGAGTTCCCTGTGTATTTCTGCCCTCAACTAACGCTAGAATTTACGGTTGAATTTCAGCGCAAAACTAATGCTCGAAATCAAATGATTTCTTTGCGAATGATATGTGCTGAACTTCCATGTAAATTAATGATATCACAAATTGGAATTAGTGATATCACAAAATGTATTTCTTGATATCAAGAATGTGAATTCGTGATATCTCGAATTGAATTCGTGATATCACGAATTTAATTTGTGATATCACTAATTCGATTTCGTGATATCAAAAATTGGTTTTACGTGATAAACCAATGGGTATTTGTGATATCAAAAATTGAATTTGTGATATCAGAAATTCGAATTTTTGATATCACGAAAGGGAATTCGTGATATCAGAAAATCTTTTTAAAAAGTAATATGGCTTGCCATACGCGCGGATTGGTGAAGATTAAGCGCTTGAATAGACCCTGCACTTCAGAGCCTCTTTTCTCAGTTCACCCTTTTCCAGAGTGTGTGCTTTCTTTCTAGTATTTAGATAGGTTAGGGGAATCCATTTGAATTAAGTTATACATCATTTTAAAGCTTAGAGTCTGCTCTTTAAGAATCTATCCTCAACTAAAAATCCATATCTGGCGACTTTTTGTTCGTTTTGTGGTGCAGGGTCACATATCATTTTTTTATCAAATCAATATTAAAATCACCCATTATAAAAATATTTGTATTAACAAAAAGGGGACTCTTTAACACATTTGTAATGCAATTCAAAAAATCATTAGGATTAGATCTAGGGGTCTGTAAACAATACCAATTATAATATTCTTACTTTGTTGAACAGATATTTCCACAAATAGAGATTCTATAATATCATTCATTGAATTTAACTCATCGCAATCTTTGTAATCAAATTCATGAGACAAATAAAACCCTACCCCACCACCCGTCCTATTCAATCTATTATTAACAATTAAATTATAACCATTTATTGCATACGGCAAATTAATATCAGATGATAACCATGTCTCAGTTAAACCTATAACTGAAATTTGTTGTTTACTTTGATTATCTGATAATATCTGTAGTTCATCTTATGCTTGTTGATACTCCTGATGTTTAAATGTAATATAGAAAATATACTTCCAGAATATTTTTTCACGATACCTTTAAACTGATCAACTGTAACATACTTAGAAGAAATTTGGGCCGGATCATATTCAAAATCAAAATCATTATATAAATTTTTGAAGACGAGTTAACGTTGTTGGCAAAACAATTATCAATAAAAGCAGATGAATGTGAATTATTCCGATTGAAATGAATGACCATCAATGATTGAAATTAGCAAATATCATCTGGGACAGCAATGCTGTTCGTCAAATCTGAAAGCGAAAACGATTCCAACTTCAATCATTGTACATGTTCACATTCTTTGTTTGGTCATGTTGGTTCTAACAGCTGAAGGGTTGTCCACGATGCAAGACACCAGTCAGGCGCAATTTGCGTTATGGTAATGCAATCAAACAAGCTCTGAACGACGTCGAAGCTGTGAAACGGAAGACTTTCGGTGACAAACAAAACATCGAGTTTACTCGTGAACAACTCGCACGCGATCTTACATCAGAGACTGAGGTGATGAGCATGTTAGCCATTGCAAAAGAAGAGAGACTCTTCCCCCGGAAAGAGGACGCTCGGCACTTCCTCAAATCCGTGGATGAGACCTCCAGTCTGAGCTGGGACCAAGTCAATTCCGTGAAGAACAGAGTTGTCGTTTTGAAGGAGCTGAGGGAGATTGGGCAGAAACTTCGTTTGCTTCATTTGCAAGCGGAAGAAAAGAAGCTTGCCGCAGCACTAAGAGCTGATCTGGCTGCAATGAAGGTTTGGCTCTGCCAGGGAGAAATCACAAGAATGTCGCCACAACAAGTATCAGACGCAAACAGCGAAGCCACGAGGAACCGTTTTGCTTTGCACCTACTCACTTTAACGACGACCAAACCGACGGCACGTACAAAAGCTGCGGAAGAGGTGAAAAAAGTGAAGTACGTGTTGCTTGCCGGGACGAATCTGACAGAGGAGGAACTGGAAGAAATAAAGAAGCTCTTGAAAATCATTGCCACCAAATCCGACGCACTTGGCATCACTGAAGCTGAGCGGAAAGAAATCGTCTCCGCTTTCAAGTGGACAAAGGGGCACTGGTTCAAGTGCCCCCAAGGCCATGTGTACGCCATTGGGGATTGCGGTGGCGCGACGGTTGAAAGCACCTGCTGGGAATGTGGAAGAAAAATTGGAGGTGCGCATCATAGAGTGAGACAGGACAACAGTCTGGCACCAGAAATGGATGGTGCTCGCCACGCAGCATGGTCGGAGCAGGCAAACTTGGAAAATTTTGACCTGCGCGACCTCATGTGAATGCTGTGATAACGATTCTTAAAGAAGAGACACATAAATCCAAGACTCGATGCCAAGATAGGATGGAACCCAAAAATCAAAGCATGGACTTGTGACGCATCTGGAAATCTTTAAATCAAATGAAATATTTGATTTGATAACAAACAGAAATTAAATGAAATATTTGTGATTTTTGTTGATGACCTTAATGCACAATTCATTTTGATGGGCTTGCTGCAGATGGAATCTGTCGAGACAACTGTATTTTTGTTCTAGAATAGTACGTATATATATATATATATATATATATGTATATATACATATATATATACATATATATACATATATATATACAAATAATGATAAATTGTTACTACATTCCCTTTGTCAAGAGCATTCTGCTGCCTTTTAAGACCTAAAGGGGACCCTGCGATGTTGAATACGATTATTGCCTTCAGTTATCACATCATGAAAATGTTACAAGAATCTGTGTGTATTTACTAATCCTTCTAACCTCATATATGTATTGTATATTGAGTGTAGAGGAAAGATTGGCTTATCTGTATGTTATCATTACAGATTTACACTGTCTTTACTGACAGTATATTACTTCTTACAGTGTCAAAGCAGGAAATCATGTGGCTGTGCTGAGATATTCGTATTGCGCATCTAAGTCTAATATAGGCAAATGAGCGTAATGCCAACGAAAGCTCAATACAAGAGTCTATAAGTGGAAGTTCATGCGTGTGAGTCGCGTCTCGTTAGGAACTCTGCTTTTCGATCTGTGCTACACGCTAAGGAACGAGGAATGCATTTTATACACGGTCTTTCTGTAGGTGTGCTTGTGCGTGTGCGTGTTGCCAGTTACGGACAATATCATTCCCACAGTGGTACGATTCAATTAATCCATTGTATTTGGTTCTGGAAATGTATGTTAGTGTTTATATCGGTCGACAATTTCACCATCGTGATGTTGTTTCCAATGCGTATGACGTTTATGGAGAGTATACTGTACCTGTCAATATAGGGTTCAATTTTAGCTATCAATTATAATCTGTGTGTCTTGCAATTTAGTCTGGACAGCCATGCCTGATCTGTCACTGTTATGGTACTATTAGAATGTGATTTTTCGTAATTCCATTCCAGTATATACTGAAAACATTTGCAATTCGTATGCTTCTTCAATCCCCCAAATAAAGAACAGAATGCTTGTACCTGTACGGTTTCATCAGCTGTTTTATGATGATCGGAAGTTGGTAAAAATGATCTGCATCTTGTACCTGACTAAACCCCCATGTTGTATATTTGCTTGCTGTACGATTGATACTCTTTCATGACGAAACTGTTTGTCTTTACAACTGCATGTTCAACACGTTTGTTTAAGTTCTCTCATATTATATAATACGTGACATACAGAACAGAGATTTGTGAAGTTAAAAAGAGTTCCTAAATGAAGGAAAATACTTGCGAAAATAGCTTATAATAACATGCCTAAAGACTGAACGCGACAACAGGGAAATCTGCTACATGTATGCTTAGAATTGGTAGACGCCACTCTACATTAAAGTGAAATGAACTATTGAGCTATTCGTCGGTTATTAAGTTGCCTTATTTAATCTTGCGTCATGTAAATTGCATACTCATGGTATTATGCCCCATACTTCATGGGAATTCTGATGGTGTTTTGTGCCATAATCTCACAAAATGCAGCTTTATCTTGCGCCTTTTCTCTAATGCGTATTATGTATTTTTCGTCACGATGCACAGGTAGCCTAATAATAATATGTGTGTTTCTTCTATAATATCCTGTGCATAAATCATGCCAACAGTATGCCGTACATAAGTGAGCATTTGTCACAGGACTCCAGTGAAAAGAATGTGAAAATTGTATGTACAAGTATTGATCATAGGTATACAAAAGACGCAAAAATAGATAATGTTTTGGTATTGCGTTGTACATGTTACTTGCTGACAATCCATAGAATCTGATGTATTATGTCATACTCATAGACGCAAATGGTAATAGTACTTCAGATTTTCCTAGAACGTACAACAGTGAACAGATTATTAGTGCTTTTTATTTCTTCATTAATTCACGTGTGATAAGCCTTCCTGAAGCAGCATCGTTAAAGTGAGATATGTGCTACAACCGTGGAAATATTTACATATTTGTTCGATCTGGTCACCATAACAAAATCGCCAAATGAACTCACACACCCTTACCTTGTTGACACACCACATATAGGCCTATGGCTTACTATCATTTATTGTACGTATCACAGTTGTGATTTTCATTGAGGTGAAACAACCACTACCCTTGCTAAATGAAGAAAATGAGTGACTGGAAATAGATTTAGTCCTTCGTAACGTTGAAAGAAAGGTGTGTGCCAAATATTTTACATTGTATATATCAATAATGCGTCGTTGTGCAATTCATGGAACCCAATTATACCAGAGCGTGTTCATTATAGTGTACATTTTTATGGGTTTATTCCATCTGTTCGGATACAACGAAAGTCCAGATATAAAGAGATAAATAATGTAGCCGGCACCGACAGTCTCGTTATAATGGGATTACACTGTATTCTGACATACATTACAACATGATGTAAATTGAAATGGTCTAACTGTGCCTTGGATGAATGATGACTTGATTTTTACACGTTTGTTATGAAATTTAGCTTAGTTCGTGGCTATAAAAATGTCTATGTACGTTGCATAAACTCATTCTTAATGTTAGAGTGTACTTAAGAAGTAAGACCAACACATTAGTTGTGATAGGGATTTTACACTGATGATTCAACGAATTGATAGTACAAGAGCAATGATGAGCGCCAAATGTGACTATCTTTATGAAGCATATGCTATACATGTATAGGAGAAGAGATAAGCATGTTAACACTTCATGCGCCACCTCCTATCTTTCGCATTTGCCGTTCTAAAAAAGTTGAAACCCCTTTGCTCGCCTGCGCTCCATGTTATGATTTATTTTTCTTGAAGGTTTGGTGTTTTCTACTGTTCAAACTTATCTCAATGCCTTCTGATTTCAGGGCACTTATGATAGAGACTATACTTTGTTTTTAATTTTCAGTTTTAGCCAAAAAAAAAAAAGATGCTTCAAGAAATTGATATCATCAGATATGAAAAATATGGAGATGTGAGTTGCAGCGTTCAGCGTTTTTAAACACATTGAATACTGTCAATTGGAAAGAAACTTAGAATGAATGTAGGTACAGTGTATATTTGTTTAGAAAGTCATGTTAGTTTCGTCGTTATTCTAATGTACGTTTCTATTATTTTGAATTTTGTAATTTTAGCCTCGCACGGTGAAGCAGTTGACGGTATAAAGGCATGATTGAATTAATAATCATGCCCAGAGCAAGAGAAAGGAAAAATGTCACCTATTATGGTAGGGTCTTTCGCTCTGTTTGTGCAGTTTGCTTCTTTTTCATTTTACATGAATATCGAAACTATTATTTACAGCTCTGACAAGGCTTTAAAATTCATTACACTTTTAATCCGCGGACAGAGTTCGCTATCGTTGAGCATGTATTTTAGCACTCCGCGAGTAAGATTTTTTTTTTCTCAAATCAGGCTTCTCCTCTGATATTGTGGTACAGTACTTATTTCAAATTTCTTCTGAACCAAGCCAGAGTACGTTTTTTTTAATGTTTATCAATTGTTTATTGTAAGTTTGAAATAACAGTAATATTGCAATGACTGCTTGTGATTATTATGTTCGTTTAGTTCGATTAAATTTGAATGATTTGGAAAACTGTGTTCCTGTATTATCATTCTAACTTATTTTACCAATAATCATCCCCCCAAATTCAAGTCATGTGGTTGAAACGGTCAAACCAATAGGTGATAGATACAACATGATTGATGTGAATATGAAAGAATAAAAAAGAATGAATTTAAATAATAAGTGATAGAATTGAAGGTTTTCAAAAGCTTTTAATTCCTTTCATAATTATGGTGTGAAGAAACAAATGGGGGTTGTATATATACACACGAATAGAATTATATACAATGTATATACATAATTATAATCATAATATATATATATATATATATATATATATATATACATATATATTTGATGTTCCAACACCAATTTCTAGTTGCAACGGGTAACTATGCCACCGCTAATGTCGAGCCTGTGAATATATATATATATATATATATATATATATATATATATAATATAAATATTACATATATATATGATATTTATATACATGTATTATTATATATATTCATATCTATATCTCTCTCTCTCTCTCTCTCTCTCTCTATATATATATATATATATATATATATATATATATTGGTGTTGGAACATCAAATTTATCTTTCGGTGGCCCGATTGGGAAACTGACATTCAAAATAGATTGTTACTTTTCCTTTTTATGTCGGGCCACTACATATCTTTTTTTTTTTTTCGGGCCACCAAAACTTCAGAACTGGCCTCCAGACCAAGAAGTATGTGTCGAGACCTGTATTATATTTATGTACATGTAAAATGTAGGGAACATATAATGCGTGCGCATGTGTGTCTATGTGTGTGCGTGTGTGCGTGTGTGTGTGTGTTTGGGTGGGTGGGAATACGTTTTAAATACATTTTGGTCCATTTGCAGTCGGAAAAGTAAGAAATCCGATCGGTCATTTTTATGTAATACACGGGTACATATCTTCTTTCTATATATTACTTTCTCTTTTTCTTCTTCTCACGGGTTGGTAAAGTAGTTTCCTGTGCCAAAGGTCGCTGGAAGGAGCGTTCATTTCTTGTTTAAAGAGAATTTTACACCTTGGGTTGCTTAGTAAGATGAAGATAAAATAGTTTTGTTTCGCAATGTGATTACTGCTTGGTACTTTGCTCTTTTTGACAGGCACCGCGTGCATGATACTCAAGGTAACTTCTAAAGGAAATGGAGTTTGGTACGTCTGTATGGATATGTGTCTAACCTAGTATGAGTTGCTTTTCACACAATTTGAAATTGTTTGCAATACCAGCTCAGTAACCATGTTGCATCAATGAAAGACACATAATGAATACGTATCCCTGCTAACGTATACAAAGTGATATCATAAGCAGCGCTTGATTGACAACCTGTCACTACCATGGCTACTGAATGTCACAAGCATTCCAATTCAATTCTTTTGACATAGTGGATATTCATTATCCAGTGCTAGTAATTTTCACTTTTTAGAGGCATTACTTTGCAAAATTGTGTCGAGTACGTCTTAGTTCAAGGAAAAATTAATCGCGTGGACGACCGATACGAATAGGCGGGGCCATGCGTAGCCTCAGATGAACTTCAATTATCGTTGAGATTGGAGTATCATGACCTTCTGAATCATGTAAGCTCGATTAAAATCCACTTGCTTCTATCTCTTTCATTATCTGGTATTGGATAGAAATGATTTAACATAGTACCAATGATAGAAGCTTATACATTTTAAAGATTTACACACACATGCAAATGCATATATTGGAGCAGGTTGTACTTTTTATGTTGTTTCAAGTCTCTGTATGAATCAAAGTTCGTTTGAATTGTTACGTACCTCTATTGTGATGTCTGATGAGTACATCTTATATTTAATGCACGTGCTTGCGTGTCGTTCTGTTTGTCAGTCTATCTCTATTTCTCTGTCCCGAGGGACCTATATTTCATACAAGCTTCTTAACTTTCCAGCAGGCACGATAGGTTGACACCACTATAAGGTTCGTTATATAAAACCAATTGCATTTAATTCAATTTCAACTCATTTCAATTCAATTTTATTCCGCCATTCAGTAAAAAACATTCGTTTATACATACAAACAAAAATATGCATGTAATTATATCGGAAAGTCAAGATGCATTGACACATTATAAATTCTGCTACTGTCCCCGCACAATGATACCATATTGAACGTTATGCATACCTGCAATTAGAATGTATTAATCAGGTTGTGTATTTGCTTTATATCTTATATCTGGTAATAATTATCTACTTCTCATAGCTTGTTAAAATTGTATTATTGTGTATTATTCATGACCAGTTATATCTGAAAATTCTGTTAGTTCAGTCTGTGTCATGTTTATATATTATGTTCGTGGAAAGAAAAATGGAAATAGGAGTGATATGAATGATAAAATCAGGAGAATCTTTAACTAAGAGTTACAACAGATGCGTAAATTATTAAAGACTGAAGGTATCTGGATCTGTTTTATTGATAATAGACAGCAGTCAGATTTACCAAGATCGCAGACGAAAAATTATACTATATATGGAGATAATGAGAAGGAGCTGGGAAAAAGTATATACAGTATTAGGGTAAAATCTTGTAAATCTTATACTAACGTGTCTCAATAGTAATATCGATAATAACCTTAAATGACAAACTGTTATAATCTCGGCATTCATGAGCAAACAAGCCACATTTCGAGTGTGTGTGTGTGGGTTTTTTTTTGTTTTGTTGTTGTTTTTTGTGTGGGTGTATGGGTTATTGCCTCTTGTGCGTCACACTGTGACAACGAACACCGGTGATTGCTTCACTCATGGCTTTTGGCAGTGTTTGAGAAAAACAAATTGCGCAATTTGCCCTTCGCAGTTGCAGATCGTAATACATGTATTCAACCCTCACCCATTAGACCTAGCTGCACCGACACGTATACCTACTGTCAGTGATGATAAAGCTCCTAGCTATTGCAGCTCTGAAGCAATAATGCAGTTTGTATAGCGTTCAAAACATGCGGGAACTGACGACATCCAGTCTATACAGAGGTAAGTCAAAATCTTAGTAGTTTCATGTCAGAAGAGCTGAGATTATTTTGTATGGAAACATAAATCTAACATCTTCTCATCTGAATTAATTAATAAAGTTTAAATTATGTTAATTGATGTTTAAACTAATGTTAATCTGTTTGAGTTACTAATATCGGATCAAATATATTTCATTTACCAATATATGCGGATTATAGTTAGAATGATCACGTTTCTCCATCTCCCGTTCGATTGTGTTTTTTTAAATTTCTTTTGTATGAATGTAAGAAGTGTTTGATTTGATTTGATTTGATTTATTGGTTACTGTATTATCATTGCACATTTTAGCTTCCCGACAACCTGAATAATTCATTCTAATGAATAATGATAATTATATTCTCGTTCTGTGTATAATTTTAGATAGACATGTGTGTTTGAATCCAACTTGTTTTCACAATCTCCAAGGTTGATAAAATGGACCACACCAGAGATCGCCGCAGAGGTGGCAGAGGTGGCAGAGGTGGCAGAGGTGGCAGAGGAAGAGGTGGACGTGGTGCGTACCGAGGCGGAAGGGAGTGGAGACGTGTAGACAGGGGTGAAGGAATGGGGCGTGGCGAAGCTCGAGGAGCTTACCAAGCCCAAGGAGACAGGTGAGCTCTATACGCAGTGCTTAAGGCATGGCCGGAGTAAAGTCAATGATAATAGTACGATCACAAGTACCGTATGTCTCCCCCCCCCCCCGAAAAAAAAAATCAACAACGGTTCCCTCCACAATGATAGAATAGTGAATCAATCCAAATACAATATCAGGGTATGAAACTATAACTCATTGCCAACATCTTATAGAAAACCCCATTCGATTTGCTTCAATGGTCAAAGAGAAATTGGGAATTTTGAAGAGGATGTCAGGAATCTCTTCCCTCCAAGTTCTGTCTATTGTATTCACACACAATTATCGAAGTGTTAAACGTGGAAGAATCAGACTCATGACATGCTTTACAATTCACATTTCTCTGTGACCGCTCCACCAAAATGGATGGGGTTTTGTGCAAAATTAAGCTAAAATGTTATATTTTAAGACGCTGAAGTAGCATTTAGACAGTTTAATCATATTGGATGTTATCAATGCGAAAATCTGACTGCAATTTTTTTTGACATACTGTATGTTACCTCAACCACTGCACTTCTAATGATCAGCATTTGCTATGAAAATGATAACAATAATGAAAATGGTAAACACGTATTTGCGTTTATCACATTCCTGAGAGTGGGGATGGCTACATCCTACCTATATGTAAGTAATAAACTATCAGATTGAACATTATTTTTTTTCGATTGAATTGGCATATCAACTTTAGAAATGACCTTAAATATAGAAACAAAATCAACTAGTAAAGTTACATTATAAATTATTTTGTAAATACGATGATTCCAAATGTAGATGTCCTTACGATACATCAGTGGTATAAGTATATCACTAAAGGAAATACCATAATACTAGAAATACTTGTTAAAGTGTTGGGAGTAGTACAATAAAAATGAATTATAATGCAATGAAATAACAAACTGAGTCTAAACAATGCAAAATGAAAGACTTCGTCGAGGAATTAATCACGTGTGAGATTATTAAATGATTATTCAGATTTATGAATATTGTATAGAATTTCGAAAATACGATTTTCGTTTTCGTTTCAACTTGGTCAGTTATTAAACAACAAAACACCTGGAATCAAGTACCAAAATCATTTCACAACTTATTTCATCGAAATAGTCACGTACACAGTTATCCCACAATGCGACCCAACGAATTTCATGTTCAATTCCATTCAAATGAAATTTTGCTTCTAATAACACATTTTCGTTATCGACACAGATTCAAAAATTCAGTTGTTTATAAAAAAAAGTGGAGCGAAATTTTAAAATAGCTTTGCAATAGCTTACATTAAAGCTTAAAGGTTCTCTTATATGTCTTAAATATAAGCTTAACAAAATCATTGTTTCCCATTTATATTACATAATTGAATTGGTTATGTAATAAGCTTTGTAATAGTTGTCCTAGCGATGGAGTGGCGTGTTCTCTGACATCACTTCTTGTCATTTTTCTTTCCCCTTAGCTCCTTCTTCTCATTCGCATGCTGTATTATGTCATTCTATTCTCGTTCTTGCTTCAATATTGCGTCTTTTGTCCATAAGTCCATTCTTTTTTATTTGCGTGACTCCCTGTGTGCCGTTGTACAATTGTATGTATTGTTGTCTTGTCACATCATACCAGCACAAACGGCTCAATGAAAAGTGTTTATAAACAATATCGTAACATTCAAGTTTATCATTTTCTTGTATACTTAAGAGCAAACTTCTGTCTACGGCATGCTTTATCATCAACATCAGCATGTATATTGACCACCTGGCTGAAAAGCCACAAAAAGTAGCCAAAATAAATGTTCACTTTTCCACATAGTTTAGATAAGTAAGCTATATAAGCTTTAAAATGATACATAACTTGTTAAATTTGGACCATCCTGACCGATGAAAATTGAAATGAGAGGAGAGAGGAACAGGTGCAGTTTCATAGAAAAGGAAGAAAATATGATTTCAAGATTACACTTACACTAAGGCGTGCTGTGCAAAATTGTCAATAAGAATCGAAAGCAGCGCCTGTCCCTCTCCACTCCCCGAAAAAAATATACATATCGTATTAAATATCTATGGTCCAGAAAAACTGCTAGTAAAGGGATACCGATTTCGGCTTTGTTTTTGAAGCCACCAAAGTTTGACAGTAGGTAGAGAATATTTTACTTTCTTGGTAGGCAAAACAAACTTTAAATATATAAGGCGGTCATCCCAAATTATCATTTTTGTGAGAATTGTAATCTCCGACCTCTTGTGGGTTTGAAGCCTTATGGTCATATATATATATATATATATGTATATTGTTATATATATCATTGGTTTATTGCTTTCTTCTTTTTTTTGGGGGGGGGGGATGGACGTGATCTGCTTCTTATGCTTTTAGTATAGATAACTCTTTTCCATCGCTTGATTTAGTCTTTGGTACCATTGCAAAGTGTACATTGTTTTCTCGTTATATAATTATCCATACATATATTTCGTACTATACTTTATGACTTGTACTTCTTTCAAATTGTTTAACAATATAGATAGACAATATTGTATCTTATATTAACCCTTTAGCAACTGAAGATTACGTACATAATGGCCTATTGTTCCCTGGAAGGTGCAGCAATAATACTCTCGCTTCGACATCTTTCTAAATTATGCAAAACAGATTCCTGCATGTTTATTTTTTTTTTTGTCTATTAAGTTATGTTTATTTGCAAGCCTATCAAGACTTTACCAAGACACTTGTGTGTCATAGTTTTGTTGACCGTTACCTCTTATATATAATCATTATATTCTACACGAAAATAATGAAAAAAGTACAGCTTAAAACGTTAAAAAAGAAGGGGCGGGCAGTTTCGGCCGGTTTAGGGAGTAATCTGACGGGCTGTTTCGGGCGGTTTGTAGTTACTAATGGGTTAAGTTATGTTTTGTTTAATGGAAACAAATCATAATCGATTTTTAAATTAAGATTCGCCCCTATCCCCCACTCGTATATAAAGTTTGATTTGAAAAAAAAAAAATAAATTAAGATTCGCCCCTATCCCCCACTCGTATATAATTTTGTGTTGAGTTTGATTTGAAAAAAAAAAATCTCTCAAGAGCATGACATTAAATCTTTGTCATATAGTTTTGTCAAATGCTCTTTTTCAAAGTTTTAGCACAGTTTGATTGTGTCTGGCAATTCGCACTTTGCATTTGTTTTACTCCTTAAATCAGTGATATAATGTGTACAGTTTTTTACTTGCAATGTTATGCTCTTTATTGACTGAAAATTTCTTATTTTTTTTTGTTTGTTTCTGGAAACCACCAATCAATATATCGCCTACGTTGACTTTTATGATGTAGTTAGTGTTGAATTGTAATTCTTATGGCTATTAAAACGCTGCAAGCGACATACCGCACAAGCATAAAGGCCTATCAATTGTAACAATGTAAGATGATGTTTATGATTTCCAGCAGGACAAAAATGGTGACACCACTGGGCTACAAGACCTTAGAGACTTTGCTGGGAAAAGATCCTGATGAAGCAGCCATTGAGTTGAGCTCTCTAAAGGAAAGACTTGAAAAGCTACTGCACATGGAGGACATACGATACGATATGGTGTCATTGCTTTTCCAAGTGATGAATCACGTATCACAAGCACATGGGGCTTCACAAACTATCATTATGCTTATTGACATGTTGGGAAGGTCCCCGTTTTTGACCAAGCATTTAACGCGACATCTCGTCGCGATGAGGAAAGAGCGTGTTAAGAGTCGAATAAAGAAGCTACCGAGAAGTATACACGATATCGCCAAAGTGCTTTGTGAGATACAACAACGTCGCCCAACTTACTGGAGAGAATTGGTTGTGGTGTCAACACTCCTCAACGATGTCGTCGGATATATCGAGCAGAAAGGCATCAAAGTAGATGAAGAGGTTCGAAGGGATGTGACCGTGCTGAGAGACTTCCAAGCCGCAATTGATAAGGAGAGAGAAGACAGAGCTAGAGGTCCCATTGAAACTACTGAACCTCCCCCGGATAATTTTCGTGACATCTGCGTACTTCCCACCTCAGAGGAAGTGACAGATTCATCGGTCCGAACGTACCTTCGAGCAAACATTATAAAGGGTAAATACGAAGACGCGGATAATTATCTGGATGTGCAGTTTCGGCTCCTACGTGAAGACTTCATACATCCTCTCAGGGAAGGAATCAGCGAATACAACTTAGAGGCAGCAGGACCAGGAAAGCACAACAAACGAGCACAAGACATTCGTCTATATTACGATGTTACATTAGAGGAGCCGGTTTACATGCACACAGGGGTAGTTTTCCGAATGCACTTTGATGAATCAAGACTAAAAGGCATTCGCTGGCAGGCTTCGAAGCGACTGATCTTTGGATCACTTGTCATTTTGACACCAGATGACTTCAAGACACTGATTTTTGGAACAGTTGCCAACAGATCACCAGAGGATCTGAGAAGGGGGTTCGTAGAAATAAAACTTGAACGTGACGAGGAAATCGTGGAAATTTTCTCCGATAAAACCTTCGTGATGGCTGAGTCGTCCGCTTACTTTGAGGCATACAGACACGTCCTCAAGGGACTTCAAAGTGTCACGGAAGAGACTCTCCCGCTCCCTGACTATATCCTTTTCGTGTCAAGCACAGTTCGGCCCCCAGCCTACATGGGCCAAGACAGAACGACTGAGTATGACCTATCGCCACTTGTGTCGGATTCAATCCCAAACGCTGGTGCGATCAAGAAAAGATTGAAAGCATCTAAAATCCTGGATAATCGTGACTGGCAGAGAGCGGTAAACACAGGCTTGGATGAATCACAACTTCAGGCAGTGAAAGCAGCTCTTACTCAAGAGATGGCTGTAATACAAGGACCCCCTGGAACAGGAAAGACGTACATAGGAC
Organism: Diadema antillarum; assembly: GCF_040938485.1. Taxonomy (NCBI): domain Eukaryota; kingdom Metazoa; phylum Echinodermata; class Echinoidea; order Diadematoida; family Diadematidae; genus Diadema; species Diadema antillarum. The sequence continues at coordinate 116,429 of NW_027273808.1, read as the reverse complement.
TTAAAATTGTCCACACGTTACTTAAAAACAAGAGTATTTGGAAGAAACCTCAGCAATTGCGTGATGATGTGAAAAGATGTTCCTCAAACAAACCAATTCTTCTTGTGTGTTACACAAACCATGCGCTGGATCAATTCTTGGGAGGAGTGGCCGAATACAACTGCGAGGGCATTGTACGAGTTGGCGGTAGAAGTTCAAGCGAAGCTTTGAAACGATTCAATTTGAACTCATTGAGATATTCTAAGAGAAACAAGTCGCGTTGCATTAACCGAAGAATAGGTCAAGTTCGAAGGGAGATCGAATGCCTTGGGAAGGAACTGACGATTTCACAGGACAAGACAAATGCAACAAAAAGAGGACTTCTTCATGAGAGAGTTCTGTCGCCATTCATGGATAAGTATCACTACAGTAGCCTTACATCAAGGCATTTCCCTCAAAGGCATGGTGTTTCTCTGCTTGTCAACTGGCTTTTGGAAGATATGAATCTCAATCTGATCAAAGACCAAATGCCAGCTGGAGGAGACAAGCGTCTCGGAGACGAAGCCGAGCCCATCGATGAAGATACGGCCGAAGTAGATGATGAGGGCCAATTCAACATTCTTGAAGAAGCTGACATCCTCGAAAAAATGAGAGCACTGGACATAGACGATCCCCAAGAGACCATAACTCTGAGGAGCGATACTGGCAGCCAGGACGATTCACTGGCCTTCCACTTGAACGACCTCGATGATATTCATCGAGCAGAGGAATGGCAAGTGGATCGTCGCACGCAGAGACAACGAAAGCAACAAATGCAAAGAAATCTTCGGAGTACTGAAAGAATGACTGACGATGAGGCGAGGAGGATTGATAATGTGTGGGAAGTGCAAGGGAGCAGAAATCGTTGGCGACTTTACCGCTACTGGGTCCACAGGTATAGACAAGAGTCACACAGGATATTGATTCACAGACAGCGAAAGTTCTCCGATCTTTGTCAAGAGCTAAGAGAAGCACGCAGCCAGGAGGACTTTGAAATCCTTAGACATGCCACTGTAATAGGCATGACAACGACTGGTGCAGCCAGGTGCCGTTCGTTACTCCAGCGCATTGAGCCACGTATCGTAATCGTCGAAGAAGCGGCAGAAGTCTTAGAGGCCCATATCATTACAGCACTAACGGAGTCTTGCCAGCATCTTGTCTTGATTGGAGATCATCAACAGCTGCGGCCAAATCCAACTGTGTACAGACTTGCCACAGACTACCATCTTGACATTTCTCTCTTCGAGAGAATGATAAAAAACCAATTTCCGTGCCACACACTTAACCTGCAGCATAGGATGCGTCCAGAAATATCTCGTCTAATGAAGCTACCCAGGTTTTATCCAAACCTAAAAGATCATGGCTCCGTCAAGCACTTTGAGGAAATCAGAGGGGTGACAAAGAATTTATTTTTCATTCAGCATGAAGAAGCCGAGGACTCTAGAAATGACGAAACGAAGAGCCATGCAAATATTCACGAAGTAAGGTTTATGGTGGCGCTTTGCCGATATTTCCTTCAACAAGGATATCTGCCCGAACAGATCACCATTCTGACTACGTACACCGGCCAACTGTTTAATTTCAAGAGGCAGGCCATAGGCAGTGACTTCAAGGGTATACGGGTCACTACAGTCGATAACTTTCAAGGAGAAGAAAATGACATAATCCTTTTGTCCCTTGTTCGAAGTAACGCAAAGGGGAGCGCCGGCTTCCTTACGATCGACAACAGAGTCTGTGTAGCACTGTCTAGAGCTAGGAAGGGTCTATACTGCATTGGAAACTTCAAGCTTCTTGCAGAATGCAGGACCGGAACGGGTCTGTGGAAGGACGTTGTAAAGTGTCTCCAAACGACGGGCAACATTGGAAGGACTTTGCAGTTGCAGTGTGAAAATCATCCTGAAACCAAAACGCGCGTGGCCACAGCGAAGGACTTTGAAAATGTGCCTGAAGGTGGTTGTACACTGCCCTGTGATGCACGCCTTGAATGCGGTCACACATGCAGATTGCGGTGTCATCCAACAGATAAGAAGCATGAGAAGTACAAATGCATGCAACCCTGCACAAAGGTCATTTGTGATGTTGGCCACCTTTGTCGGAAACGCTGCTTCGACACGTGTGACAATCCGTGCACCAAACTTGAACTCAGAAAGCTTCCGTGTGGCCATTTGCAATTTGTAATGTGCTATCAGCTTTTGGAAGACGTCACATGCCATCACCCATGTCCCCTAAATCTAGCTTGTGGTCATCCATGTAAATCCACTTGTGGAAAAGCATGCACTGCAGCGTGTAAAGAGCTTGTTATCAGGTCTTCATGGCCTTGCAAACACAGAGTTCTCGTTAAATGCTCGGCTGGTCCCGAATCCTGCCCGGAAAGATGCAATGCCCTTCTGAGCTGTGGCCACAGATGTAGTGGGAGTTTGTGGTCACCCTGCCAAGAAACATGCGCGACCAAGTGCCCTCCATGCGGTCGCGTATGTGAGAATCACTGTCAGCACAGTCGCTGCACAAAGAAGTGTGGCGAATCATGTAAGCCATGTGCAGAGGTATGTCCATGGAGGTGCAAGCATTTCCAGTGCCGGAAGAAATGCGGAGAGCCCTGTGACAGACGTCCTTGTATGTACCCTTGTGACAAAATGTTGAAGTGCAATCATCCTTGATCGGCCTATGTGGAGAGCCCTGTCCTAAACTGTGCGAATCTGCAACAAAGATGAACTTACAGAGATATCCTTCGGAGAAGATGATGAACCAGATTCTCGGTGAGTTGATTGATAGATGTGTCAATTGTACTTTTGCACTTAAACATGATGGTGCGTAATGAAAATACAATTGTAATCACCAATAATCAGTGAATTAATCAGTGAATTATATTCAAGCAACAAGAGAACAATGCATGATAGATAGTAAAAAGCTAAACAACAATGTGAGTTCATAATGACAATGTCGTCAGAAAGCATAGGCAATTGATACGATTAAAATGAGTAGTTGGTGTGATAAAGTGTCTGACTGATCCACACATTGGCATATAGTGACATGTAATGAATGAAATGCACGAGAGCGTCATCAATAGCAAATTTATGCTTGACTTTGTAGTGGCCTTAACAGAGGACATAATAATATACAGAGGATATGGCTGTACAGCTTTTAGGGCAGAAAACGTCTTAGGCTAATAAAAAAAGAAGCGATCGCGATTATGCGAATTAAGGATGAAGAGTCATAACCATTTTATGAGTTGCGTGTCAAAACACATTGCACCATGTAGCTGTAACATTTATTGTTATTGTGAAGTCCGGTTGATATAAATATATATATATATATATTTCGGATTTTGTTCTCGACCATCAAGAGGTCTGTCTGTCATTTATGGGTGACTATTGAGTGGTCTACATGGGCGTTTACCGTCTCAACCACACCAATTTATATAGAAGCTGTGAAGGCTAGGTGGGATACGAAAAAATATAACTTCAAACGTGAGGTTTTAATAAAAATGATAATAGGAGTAGAAACATTCGTGTCGAAGACACGAAGATTTTGAAAGTGACTTAGCCTACATGATGTTGGCATACGCTGTGCACGCCACATTTTAGACAAAGTTCCTATTCAGCTTAAGTGCATATTTTCAAAACGTCGTGATTACAGGAAACAGTTTACTTGAGATAAACAATCCTATTGACTATACGTAATCAGTTGGAAAGAAGCGACATAATATGTTGCCTCAAATATAAGCATGGTTGTTTTCATCTTGTGGTTTAGTGTGTACAGATCACATTTTCAAAGTGAATGAAACGAAGAGAATTTCGAACATCCTTTGAAAAGATGTGGCTCTCAAATAAGACCTGGCTATAATTGTGTTGATTTTACTTAGAAAAATATCAATAAAGCGTCCAGTTTCATGAATGAAAAGATATTCTACAAAATACAGAAAATGTGAAAATGTAAAAATTAGATATTCAAATGGTAATCTTTTTCATTTCGTTTTTGCTTGAGGTCTCAGTGTTGTATTCACAATTGAAATGTTTGCATTGTGACATGGTCAAACATATCTAACAATTGAGTTTGATTTCATTCAAATCACTGGGCTCACATTGGGTGAGCCTTTGGGGACGATATCAGGAAATTAAAGTGGAGTCAGACTTTTTTGTATTTTTTGTCAATCAAATGAAATATGAAATGTTTTCCTTATAGAATAGAGAGCTTTTTCTTTAAAAAGACAAAAGTTTTTTCGGGTTTTATTGTGGTGAAAAACGAGACAAAACAGAGGAGTAAGTATCTTTTAATGTTAATTGTGTGTGTTTCAACAAGAACGAAAAGACAAAGACTAGGAGGGGGTAGGTCTTGAAGTAATTGGAAGGAATATGCTTTGATACGCATTGTATAGGTTCGTCGAATTGGAGGACTGTGGTCACGTGATCGAATTTACAACACTTGACCGTTGGATGACGCTCGACAGTGATACCCCCGGAGGTGCTGTTAGTATTCAGGTAAGTTGTAGATTGTAGGAAGTCGGATAAATAACACTATATTAACCATTAACACACATTACTTGGTTCATGCAAACGTATTAGATATCAGCATTGTTGACTGCAATCATGGCAATATGCCTATAATACGGTCGGGTATACAGTCCGATACTCTTGTACAAGAAAAAAGAAAGAGAGAATGAAGTATGCCAATATGATAGAAGTTCAAGAATTTTGGTAATGTACGTACTATGATCTCTAAATGGCATTTCAAACAGATCATTCACGATTCAAATACGTAGGGGAGCCTAATTCTTTGCACGAAGAGAAGTTCATGACTTAAACACAGGGTGTAGGAAGATGTGTTTGCATTCGACAATGAATATCTTGATCAAAAAGTTTTCTGGCTTGTACTACTATTTGCGGACCTCATTTATACAAATAAATGTGTGATGTGAGGGGTTAAGATATAAAAGTGATAGTGATAGATTCATATTACAACACAAAGAAATGCCACACGAAGTAAAAGAAACAATTGTGAATCTTATGGTACATTATTGTCATAATATTATGATGAAAATTTATTTGATTATTTGAAGGACAGAATCCCCATACCCCCTTACAGGAACTCTGGCTTATCTGTTTATTTCTTGGGCAGATTTGATAACAACAATATCCTTAAAGATTATGTTATGATGAGTTCATTTCCTGTATTTTTTCTTATTATTTTAGCATTATTAGGGTGCTTCAAAATGAATTGTAACAATGATGTCAACATAAATGAAATCAGCAAATGTCATTTGGGGAGGATTAATCAATGAACGTCAAGTCTGAAAGGAACAACAATGCCAACCAACGTGTTCCTATTCTTTGTTTGATTCTAACAGCTGAAGGGTTGTCCACGCTGCAAGACACCAATCAGGCACAATTTGCGTTATGGTAATGCAATCAAACAAGCTCTGAACAACGTCGAAGTTGTAAAATTGAAGGCGTTCGGTGAGAAACAAGACATCTATTACACTCGTCAACAACTCGCACGCGATCTGACACAGGAGACTGAGGTAATGAGTATGTTGGCCATTGCCAAAGAACTGACACTTTTCCCCCGGAAAGAGGATGCTCAACTCTTCCTCAAATCCGTGGATGAGACCTGCAGCCTGAGCTGGGAACAAGTCAATTCCGTGAAGAACAGAGTTGCCTTTTTGAAGGAGCTGAGGGAGATTGAGCAGAAACTTTATTTGCTTCATTTGCCAGCGGAAGAAAAAGAACTTGCTGCATCACTGAGAGCAGATCTGGCTGCAATGAGGGTTTGGCTCTGCCGAGGGGATATCACGAGAATGTCGCCACAACAAGTAACAGACGCAACCTGCGAAACCACGAGGTTCAGTTTCGCTCTCCGACTGCTTGAGCTAGTGACGACCAAACCGACGGCACACACAAAAGCTGCTGTTCAAGAAGTGAATAAGGCGAAGCTCTTGTTGTTTGCCGGGACGAATCTGACTGCGGCAGAACAGAAAGAAATAAGGAAGCTCTTGAAAATCATAGACATCAAATCCGGGGGTCTTGGCGTCACTGGAGCTGATCGGAAAGAAATCGTCTCCGCCGTTGGGTTGTCAGAGGGAAACTGGTTCAAGTGTCCAGAGGGACATGTCTACGCCATTGGGGAGTGCGGTGGCGCGACGGTTCAAAGCACCTGTCCGGATTGTAGCAGCACATTAGGAGGTCGGTTCCACGCATTCAGACCAGACAACTGTCTGGCACGCAAAATGGAAGGGGCTCGCCACGCGGCATGGCCGGATTTATAGGCAAACATGGCAAACTTAATTTGACGGGGCGATATCCTATGATAACGACTCTGAATGAAGAGACATTTTAAAATACTTGATTGCAAGGTAAGAAGGAGTACAGCAAGAGATGAATGGACTGGTAGCACATAATGATATGCAAATCTTCAAATCAAATGAAATGTTTGATTTGATAATAGAAAGAAATTAGATATAGTATTTGTGTTTTTTGATGATGTCCTCATTCCCCTATTCATTTTAATGGACTTGCTGAAGATGCAATATTTAGGGGTATCTGTGATTTTAATCAAGACTCGCAAAATCCAATCTACGTTTCCTTTGTCAAGAGTAGCCTTTTTCCTTTAAAGACCTTATGATTCTCTCTGTGTTCTCAAATATAAGATTACTGCCTCCATCTATCACATCATATCAGTTTTACAAGAATCTTTCTCACCTTCCCGATTTTTCATGTTTAGCCTGTCCTATAATTTTGTGATGATCGTAAAGGGAAGATTGCCTTGTTAGAATGCTATCACCTAGTTCAGTTTCATCACAGATTTACTCTGTCTTTACCAACATTCATATGCCTTCTACCAGGAAAGGAGATGTATTGCAATGCTGATATCATATGTATCATGCATTGTGCGTCAAACATAGGAAAATCCGATGAAAATTTAGTACATGTGCAAGAGTCTAGTGAAAGTTCATTTAAGCCACTTCTTGGGTGAAAATATGCTCTGCGATTTGTTATGCATACCAAGAAATTAATCTTGTAGACTACCTTTTGCGTGTGTGCGTGTATTGAAGTGCGTTTTGCCAGTGATGGACAATAACACCCCAGTAGTGGTGTACGTCAAAGCAATCGCCGTTTTTGCCACTATATATATTGATATCAGTGTTTGCGTCGATGAATTTATTAGACATCATGACTTTTTTTTCAGTGTGCGAAGTATTTATACAGTTTAACATAGCATACTAGAAGTACTAGTATGCAGTACCCTGCCATTTTGTCTGTCATTCTATGTCTATTGCGGCCAATTCTAGAGCTAACATGCTTTAGTGTTTGTTTGTATGACTTTACTACCAAAATACCAGTGACTAACAATACTTATTTCAAATGTATGCCGAAGACCTGTGCAAAGTGTGCACCCCTTCCTCTCCCGGCCACCTAGATATTTGTAGCAACAATGTTCGTCAGTTGTCTTTGTATGCTTTTTATGCCTTTAGCGTAGTATTTTTTTTGTGTGTGATAGGCCTTACTGTTCACTCAGCTCTTGTTTATAGAGCTCATTACCTACCAAAGAAACTTAAATCTATGCCTGTTAACTGAAAAAAAGGTTATAGAGCAATGCAAATGTAAAAGTAAAATACGAAATGTCATATATGTCGTACATTATTTTTGGCAGCTATCGGAATACCTTTAATACACATGTTTATTACTTTCATGCGTGCATTGTGTTTATGTTAGTAATATTGCACATGCTGTTTGCCCGTATTTGTATATGTGCATCATGCTTCTCCTTCTCCACATTTCCCCATCTCTTCTCTAAGTTCTTTCCAGAGCTACCAAGTCTCACGCATTCTGCGTGAGACTCACACATTTAGGGTCCGTCTCACGATCACACACATGGCACCCATTTTTCTCATGCATCGGGACCATAGCTCAAAGTATTAAAGTGATAGCTGCAATTGAAGGTATATTTCCCTTTTGTCTTCCAAAATAAGTAAAAAATAGTCACTTTAGTATGCACCAGATTGCGCCATTAACAGTGTCAGTGATACTTTCTGTAGAAACACATAATGACTAATTCTTTGTTCATTCTTGTATTTCTTTCTCGGTCTCTGCGCGTGCGGATGTACCTGCAGTATAATGTGCTCCTCTGATCCACTGGGATTCATTCCTTCTCTGTTGTTCACTATTCATGTTATGTCGGGCAAATCATGGTGCACTATAACGTCAAGCCCTGAAAGGGCACATAGAAATTTATGCTGTGTAGATGGTTGCTTTTCGTCTTCTTCTCCTACACTCTCTTTCTCATTCAATGTAACTTATACATGACAAAAGCAGCACTTATTATGTGAACACATCACTGTAACTTATTAGTATAAATATGTGCATGTATGCATGTGTCTAGGTTTATAGGTATGTCGAGTTGATCTGGCGAGACTAGTATTGGGAGGTTTTTATCATCTCCTCCCTTCCATTCTTCTCTCTCTCTCTCTCTCTCTCTCTAACCCTTATTCCGCGAGCATCATGTTGGACCCTCTTGGTTTTCTTCATTTCGATGTTATTTGTTATCAGTTGCCAAACTGTCAAGCTTTGTGCTTATTCTTGACAATTGTTCTGTATGCAAATTATTAAGATGTTACTCATGGAATCATATTACAGATGTATTCTTTAATTGATGAAAATGATGATAATTGTTGAAAGTATACTACCGTTATTTTGTACTTTGTTAATGAAATTGCAGTAAGTTGATGTATTTGAAAAAAATGGCATACAGAGAATATATCAAATCAAATCAAATCAAATTAAGAGCTAAAAACTGAAAAAGCTATCCACCGTGGGAGGGGAGGGGGAACATCCCCCTCCCACACCCTCCCCGCTCGCATGTGCGCGCGCCGAGTCATGAAAATCTCACTCATATTTTTTTTTACTTGCCGGCTCTGTCTTTCATTCCTAGGGGACCTGAAAAATTTTCAAATCTTATTCGACATAATTGACACATTGCCTAATGTTTCTCCCTTCCTCATGTCATATCAATGTCAGGTAATAGTCAAACTATATCCACTACTTTACATACAATTACTTTACAGCTGGTACTCCATTACAAATATGATGGAGTGTCCTGTTTTGAATTATATTGACTGTACTATTCATATAAGCTCTAATGTTCTAAACTTGGATGTGTTCACTTTGTGCCATGTTAGATATGAAATATGGATATATCTCTCGATCCAATGATTTTGTTCAAAGATATTGTAGGAAATTAATGTGCGATATCATATTGAGGAAATTTGTCGCTTGGCCGGCAGAAGGACCCTGGCAAGTTTATGTCGTACAAGCTTTTAGAGCCCTTCTGCCGGGAGGCAACGCAGTAACGGAAGATGCTGAACACGACTAAATAATAGGAGATTTTTACGTGGATGTTTAAAATTTGTAGAGCCTAAATGACTAATGAAACTGATGTGAACCACTAGACTACTCATCGTTGTCTCAGATGGATACCCTGACTCTCTCTCGTCATGTACTTTGCACATCACTCATTTCTGTTCCATGATCCAGGAGTTGTCCAAAATACTGTATATACGGATAGTGTACTTGGTGCATGTATACTATGTATGATATAAATGCATACACTATCTGAAGATATATATTTTTTTATGTTGAACATGTTTAGATCTTGACGCACATTAGTGAGACTTTGTCAAAATACCGAGGTAAAATTATTGTAAACATTGTATCTATTACCATAAGCGTGACAAAGAGCTTAAAAACGAGATGCTTTGATGTTGTTATATTATATACTGCTTGAAACAGTGAACTGACGCATTATGCCTACCCCAAAACTCAAGTAGTCCACAAACTCTAAAGTTTCAAGAATTTACAACAATGATTGCAGAGTGCAAGTGACTATCACTTTAATGATTTCAGTGTGTTTTCCCCATATGTCACATTGTCGAAGTTACAGACTGTGTTTTTGTTACAACAGTGAAAATTTGCTACTAAAATTCTGTAACCACGGACACGACGAAAGATCCAGAGGAGCTTTCACTTCATTAACTTTGTTTGCGTGCGACACAAGCCTCTGTTTCATCTGTTGTATGTAACTTAGCTGTGTGTCATTGGTGTTGTTGCTGTTGTTGTTGAAGTTTTTCTTGTCAGCTAGATAGTATAACCGCTCAAATGGCCAAGTATGCTTATCATTTGTGGCTGATAAGCAACAAATGATATGCATACTTAGTCACTTGGTCACTTGAATGAAAAAAAAAATGAGAATGAGAGTTAAAAAAAAAGGTGCATAGAAAATCTACTTATCTATTTTTTCCACATCCTTTACCCCATGCGGTGAAGGTCTTAAAGGGGACCTCCGGATGATTTTCAGACTTTTACATTAGAACAACTATAAATTAGCCAAACTGAGTACAGAGTGTCAGAATTTATAGTGATTGGGATAAGGAATGAGAATGTTTTCAAAATTTATAACAAATTGTAATTAACAAGGATGATGACATGACAGCCTCACAATAAGAACGCATGAGATGGGGCTAGAGGAAGCAGAACAAAAGAAGAAGACATGCATAGATTTTTCACAGGTTAACTTGTTGAGCAAGCGGTATTGTAATGGAATTACACTGCTACATTTCTGAAATGTATGAGGCTCTGATGTCATCAATACTGTTCAATGTAATTTGTTTAAGATTTTCAATTTATTGGTTTCTCTGCTCAATAACCAAAATAGATTCCACTAATCTATATGTAGAGCTGTTGATTTATGTACTACATGATGCGAAATTATGAAAATCGTCCGGAATGCCCCCTTAACCTTAACTGTGCCTCTGTAGATTTGGTACCCATAGATTATTACACGTTTGCTGTGAAATTGAATACAAGTTGGTCGTGGTGTGTGAAGGTTAGTGATGCATACGGTATATTTGCCAGCTACTAAAGCAGAAGACATTAGCGTGCATCTGTAGTGCTAAAAGTAACGACTGACAAGCGATGTTTGTTTTTCTCCTATGGATGTAAACACTGTTCTTTACTGGTATCTATTCTTTGTGAGTACAATGACATCAATGACATGAAGGACATGCTACCGATGAGAGGTAACTATTGTGTCTATTTTTAGTCAGTAATTTGTTTTGCAAATTTTATCGTAAAGTTTGTGAAAAGATTGGTATGAATATGATTAATTTTTGCGTATTTTCATAATTATGTACTTTTCAGACTTATATTACAGTTGTAAAATGTTTAAGCATTGATTGAGAGAAGAGCCATATATACAACAGAGGACTTCAGTTGCTCACCCAGCCGTTACCTGGCTACAGGGTGAATGCACTTGCAATAGTGTTGTATTTGTACAATGTATAATTGTACAGTGAACGAGGAGTCTTTCTATTTCTTTCTCTCCTGTTCTTTCTCACTCTCTTTCATTATCGCTATCCCCTTCTTAGTTTTTCTTTCTTAGCATCACCTGTGTACATGGCCGTGTATGTTTTGTTGTGTGAAATAGTTTGTTTTTGTTGTTGTAGTTAAGTAAGTCGATAGTTGGTTAAAACTGTTTATTTATTTCTTTGTGCACGAGGCCCTAATATTAAGCTCGGCTTACTGGAGATCCTCCAGTATGGTACCTTGACTTTTTTTTAATTATGTCTCCGTTCTCTGTCACAATGACTTGCTTTCCTTTCATGTGCAAAATCAGCCATGAATTATTATGAACAATGTGTATATTTCAGAAAGTGATCATAGTTGATTATTTGTACCATACTGAAATAGTAAAAATGAAAAAAAAAATGAAAAAAAAATCATTTGTTTTTGACTTCATCAAATGTTAAGTACAATGCTTATGTACGCAGTACTAATATCTTACGTAGAATATAATGAATAACAATGGTTTATAATGCATTTGCAAGTACAGTGAACACCAGCAAAATAAAGACTATAAAACGGTTAAGATCGTATATACCGTTGAAAAGCTGATTTAGTTTCTTTGTGTGCATCGAGTTCTACCTTTCAGTGTCATTTTAAAGCTTTGCAATTTAAGGCTCCCATGATAGAGCAGTGGAAAGCATATCAGATTTTTGGTTGAACGGAACGCCACAGAGAGACGGAAGCTACCAGGTCACTGGTTATAAGCTCTTTCAAGTATAGATAGTCGCTCAATGTTGGTCCAATCACAATCTACATGGTTCAGCTTGAATATAGGTGAAAACAAAAAGATGGTATGGTTTCACCATGAATGTTATGATTTTATGCTCTATGTTGAAAAGCAATAAACTAGCGGAGAAAATAGATCAATGTATTTGATGCTTCACTGTTTGATTTCCTTTAATATGTGTTGATTTTTATCTTTCTTGTTTTCTTGATTTTGTCTTGAATTCTTTGATTTCGCCTCCTAGTCTGCTGAACCCTAGATCGCCCATTATCAAACCCATTGCCAAACTTTTGTTTGGTGACAAGGTTAACAAAGGAAAAAAAAAACAAATCACAACAAAATAAAAACAGATAAAGATATATTCACTTACATTGACCAAGTTCAGAAAGTAAATGTTTGATCAGGTTCTTTCTACAGTTCATTGCAAGCACCATAGCGGGGATTTGTTCACAGAAATGAGAGAGAATCCAGTTTATTTGGAATTTTAGTTAGTTTCTAGAGAATTTAAACTGGATTACAGGTGAAGATTATGTACTTTTATGAAAATATGTGGCCATACAATTTAAGGGACATGTCCTCTGTATGTAGAGTCTGACAGTTGCTGAAAGTATCACCACTGTTTATTAAAGGTTGTAAAAATAATTTCACGATTCCATATAATTTCCATGTGATGTGAATGTTTTGGCCCTATTGAAACCGATGGATAAGGGGAGCATTATTGATGAGTGTTTTTTTTTCGTGGTAACGCCGTTTTTTTATCATTCTTGGTATATTTTCTTTATTTACTTGAACAATTGTCATTCTCTGAAGCTAAGAACCCAGTGAATGAAGACATTATTGCTCTGTTACCTTCTAATCATTGTTACATTCATGAATTCATTTCCATTTCCAACAAAAACACAACAATAATTTGCGGAAATTGAATACATGAATAAATAGGTAAAATGAACAAAATGACTGTATACGTTTGTGAAATATTGAAAGTATACGATAATGCTGTGAACGAGGAGAAATGCTAAAAAGCAATGCTTGTAGGGTGCATCCCCACGTAATACAACAAGTCACATAATTAAGCTAATATTATATATAAAAAGAGGAAATACGAAACAAACAAACAAGGAGAACTAACTAATCTTGAACAAACACTCTAGACAAAGTACCCACAGTAGCCGCGATCACACTGGCAAAATATCGGAAAGTTTAAAATCGCGATCTTTAAGATTTCGAAGTTTTGCCACTGTGACCGCAAACTTCTCGCGAAACTTCCCACTCCAACGGATATTTCCTCAACCTCCAAACTTCCCGATCTGTTGCCCGTGTGACCGCGCCTACTTAGTCGCTGTCATGCAGTACAGAAGGAAGAGAAAGTCGCGGTTCCACTAGCTAAGATCGCGAAGTTTAAGATCGTAACCTTCAATATCTCAATCTTTGGCCAAGAGAAACTAGTCACTTGGTGTGAACATTGAAAGGTAGGTGACTATAATGTAACAAGAATTAAGGGGTGGTTGGGGCCGCTTAGCAATTGCTTGATTTTAAAACAAAATGAAGTTTAATGTTACGGTTCATTTGCAACCATTGAAGAATAAGCAAAATTCTATGACTTCATAGTTTTAATTAAAAAAATTTTGAATTTAATGACGGAAGTCATATAAATCTCTATAGATAATAACAATCTTTTTATTGTTTATGAAAAAACAACCTTGAATTTGGGGAATTTAAAGGAATCATACAGTTTTGGTTGAGACCTAACCTCAGGTTTCTAACCTTTTGGTTGTTGGAATGGCCAATTTCATTACTTTTTTTATGGCTGAGATACCCAAAACAGAGCAATCCTAAAAAACATGTAAAAGATGGGACCCACCTTTTTATTACGATCGCTTTGTTTTACTCTGTTTTTGATGTCGCGGCCATTCTAAAACTGATTTTCGCCAAATAAGCTTTGAATTAGAATCGCATGTTCTGTACTATTTCACAAGGGGTTTCTTGATATCTCGCAAAAAGTTAAAAGCCAAATCCTCATCTCCACCAATATTATACCAGTCCTTTAAACTATCAAAAAGATTATTCCAGATTTTGGGTCCAGCAAATGTGAATACAGACTGTATGAAAATAGTACTAGTTAAAGGAAAATGAAATTCATTAGAGTGACGACCCATCGCTAAATCCATTGAAAAATGATGGATTTAGCGCCTGTTGGAAGCAAGCTCTTCATATATATATATATATATATATAAACATATATATACAGGTGTATATATATATATATATATATATGGGTCTTTATGATATGAATATAATATATATATATATATATATATATATATATATATGTATATATATATATATATATATATATATATATATATGTATATATATAGGGCCTACATATTACATAATATATATACATATATATATATATATATATATGTATATATATATATATATATGTTATTATTGCATGTCTGAGACTCGTCAGATCATTGCTCTGATACAAATGAAACTAAAGGGTCCGAAGGTGAAACATTGCTCACTTCCTATCATGTTCTCGCTCTGTGTAATACTCTCTGTCTTGCGCAATACACGCGTTCGGTGAGTCAGAAATATTGCAATATCCGCTAAATGTGAAAATAGGAAAATACGAAAAAATAGAAAAAGTGAAGAAAGAAAAGGCGAAAAATTCTAAATCTATTTTGTCAACGACTGCATCACTGTATACGCATTTTACTAACGGTGTTTCAACGAAATGGTGCATGCCGCAACTCACACACTCAGAAGATGAAAGTACTCGAAACCTGGTAATGTTAAAGGGGATTGCTAGTAACTGATCAGTGGGAATCAATGGGAATGCTGGGGGATGATTGTTCCAATTCTTGTAGGATTCATTCAAGAGTGCATTATATATATCTATTGTGTGAAAATTATTTGCTTCAGAACGATCTCATATTCAAGTAATGTGCAGTTTAATGCCCCGTCACTGTACAGGCATGCTAACCTGGATACATTAAACCGCACATTACTTGAATATGAGACCATTCAGAAACAAACAATTTTCACACAACAATAGATATAATATTATAATGTACTCTTAAATAAATCCCACAACGATTGGAACAATCATCCCCCAGCATTCGCACTGATTCATACTGATCAGTTACTAGCCATCCCCTTTAACCTTGCAAGCCAACCATACGAATCTGAAAGGTATCATTTATTGTTTGCAAATGAAACAAAATCCCAGGTTTAGTGCTTAAAAATAGTTGTAAGATGTGAGTAACGGAAAGAAACAACTAATGTAAAATGTCACCAGTAATCAGAATTATTAATGTTGTATGTATTGTTGAACATACAAAATGTGAATATTAGTTATAATAAGATTGTTTCTACAATTATACGTCTACAGTTATGGCTCATTGAGAAAAATAGTGATATCTTCTAATAGTTTGGGCTTTATTGCGATTTTTTATATAGTAGGATGTTTTGTTATACAACTGACCTACACATATGCGTCAAACTCGAACATATTTCAAACCACTGCTCCCAATAGTAAACAGTATCTTTGAAGCAAAAGAAAAAAAAAAACACTTCCCGTCACATTTTACCGAAATCCCTCCCCCCCCCCCGATTCTTCTGGACATGTTGCGAAATTCACTCAATGTGAAAACAGGAAGCGAGACGGTATTGCGAAGAGCAGCATGAAAGTGCCTCTTGGTGACAAGAAAATACAGTTATGCTGGATTGTATGGCAATGATAGTAGGCCCCATAACACTTAGCATGAAGAGGGGGGGGGATTTGTAGGTGGAACATCTTGTCGAAAGATATTTGCAGCCTCAGGATTCGAAACAAGGAGCCCAAACCACCATTTATGGAGCAGTGCAAATGTAACATTTTCAAGAAGATGCACTGATTTTACGTACACAAGCTTTAGGAAAAATGTGTATTTCATTAGAGAAACTACACACACGGAAAGCCAAATCTGTCACTGATCATGTTTCTAAACAATTCCCTCTTTTGGTCCATTTCGATCGCCACATGTTTACGTCCATAGGCTCCCACTTATTTTTTTTACTCATATTGGCACAACAACTTTACATTTCATTACTCAGTTACTGTGTTAAGGGGACAGAGAAGATGGAATCCTACAAGGAAAAAGTGAATATGGCTCTCATTCCAGCTCCCTGTGTAATTTGTATGGTCAGATGTAGGTAGAAAGCCTATGGTACTTGATGTGAATGTGGCTAATCAATGTAAATGCAGGCGTCATCCTTGAGCTTATGAGCTTACAAAGAGTGATAAAAACAGAGCTTGAGTTGGTATATGAAATTAGAGCATCGTAGTTTGACAGACTCAAGCCTTTGGGAATTCCATTCCTCGAGTACAGACTTTAAGGTGCAGATATGATTCAAATCTTCAAAATATTGCATGATATGGAAGATTTTCATCCAGCTTTTTTCTTTGTCGTTTCTTGCTCAGGATTTTGACTTGTGGTACGGCCCTCTACAAGCCTTTTGACTTACTGGGCGTCATCATAGGTAATTCAGGTAAGGTAATGTAGTGAGAAACATTGACAATTTTTGCCAAAATTTGTTGACGTGGCCTCTTTTTCGGGCTCTCATAAAAGGAAAAAAATAAGGGGAGGGGGAGTAAGTGGTCGCATTACGGAAAATGTGGTTGACTTAAAATGATGATTAATTGCGATTGCAATTAACTGTCAAAGGTATAGGTCTATATTGCTCATGTATGAATGACACAGTATTTCACTGAAGGTCATACCAAACAGAACCCTCCGTGCTGCTTTATTATTCCACATTACAGTGCGACCCCATTCCATCGGTAGCCATATTCAAATTGACTTCAACAAATATATAGGATGAAATCAAATAAACAGAATAATATACGCTGAAATCAGATGGAATTTATCCAAGCACCAAAGGATTAAATGAATTGAAACGCTTAAGACGTTATCACTGCATGTTTTCTATCACTAAAAAAACTTGGAGGCGCTAATGCAATGGATCAATGAGTTATTAAATGTTGGCGAACTACAACCATGACACCCGTAATTATTCTCGCCTTTTGATCGCATGACAGGTTTTCAATTGTTTCTTTCTTAAGTGCTCTCTTGACAATTTTGTGACTAGGTTCAAACCCTGTTATTTTAACGCGAGTGGGATTCCCCAGCAATCACGACGAGTGTGCTGATTAGACGCTGCTATGTGCTGTGTGGCGAAATCGATGATATATCATTCTGATCCTTCATTCACGCATAGACACAGCCGGTTGGCCATCACTTGCTGATCCTGATGGTAAAAATGGTCTGAACCCAAACTTGGAAATTGGTTGACGAGGCATTTCATTCATCATTTAGGATATCAAAAGCAGTCATGTTTTCGGTACGTTCGAAGTCGCCAATGTCGCTTCGTTCAAATGAGTGTCACCTCTCGCATTTCCTTCTACGTATGATCTGCAGTGCAAGGGATCGACTCCAAATAGTAAGGAAGATAATGTATGCGTTTGCTTGTTTGTTTTTCGTTTGTTTTTGTTTTTGTAGCTACAATTCGATAAGCAACTCCGGTAACAGAGGACTCTGGTAAAGAACAATGATAGTGATAATGTATCATAAAATGTGCAAACTCCATGTATGTTGGAAAGCTGAAAGGCGATATTGAACAAGTATGTTTCTATGCAAAATTTTAAAGGTTCAACAGAGGAGCAGTTGTATAAGCGTAAGGTGCCCTTAACTCCCCCTCCCCATAATATACATCCTGAACTCTTGCTCATCAGTGCTTCAAACAAACGTGTTCCAGAATCGAATGTCTTTCGAATAATGCTATGCTCGTACTTGTTTCTTTGTTTCATTTCCATCTGAGAAGATGGCTGGACTTTTCACCAAACAGAGGTGATTATGTGACAATTAAGAGCTGAAGAATCGAACTGTAGAGATTATGAATCCTTCGCAATGTTGTTAACGAATGTTTTCACTGGAATTAAACTGATAAATATCCCGTGACTAAAAAAAAAGAAGAAACACACACATACACACAAGCATATGGATTTAGGAGTGTTTTTTGTTAGTTTGTTTGACCTCTTGGTTTATATTCAAACTAACTGGATTAAATTTTCGGATGTTTTCCACTGAAAAAAAAAGGTTGGCGGTATTTTTATGTGATGGGAAGATGATTCACCACACCATGCAATTCATTGTCGCTAAACGGATCTACAAATTATATTGTGAAAAAGTGCCATTCATCTATTAGCGACGAATTCATGACTTATTCTCAGGCGGTTTGAACCGCAATTTCACGTTATCCTGATGAAACTTATATATTATTAACATTTCATTTCATTTTCATTTCATTTATTTATTTCAACACGGCACATGATTCAGCCAGACGGCTGTTCTTCCTCATGTCCGTGCATCATGAGGTAAAAATGACATACTTTTTTTTTCAAAACATATACACATGTACATGAAACATATATACAAAATACAATTAGATGAAACAAATCAGAACAAAATTAGAAAAAAATATTTACATTAAAAAAAAAATAAATACATGCTTGGTTTACTTGAAAAAAAAAGATGGGGAATGGGTACAATATCACTGTGGTGTCAGATACAAATTCAAACTCCGTCTATAACCGCTAAAAATTGTTTGCTGTTTTACGCATGTTGGCAATGTATTCCATAATTTTGGACCTTGATAACTAAAACTCCTTTGCCTAAAGCAGGTTTTGATATATGGTAACTTGAATATCAGCGTTGTATTCCTTAAATCATAATCAAAAATTTTCAACTCAAACATTTCACTTATATATTTAGGGGTTAAATTATAAGCGACTTTATACATTGTGCACAACATATGTTTTTTCCTTCTCATCTCAAGTGTGTCAACATTAATTTGTGAGTATAACAAATTAGTTGGGCATCTCGAATTCACCTGCAACACTGCTCTTAGAGAACGATTCTGAAGAATTTGAAGACGCTGAATATAACTCTGATTAACATTTGACCATATAACATCACAATAGTCAAAGTTACTTTGAATGATGGATTTATAGAATGTAACAGCTGTTTCAATTGATATAAAATGTCTTATTCTCTTTAACAGATACAAATCTCTGATAATGCGTTTACACAAATGTTCAATATGATGGCTCCAGTCTAGTGACTGATCAATATACACACCGAGATATTTACAATAAGGAACTTGAGTTATTCTAACATCATTTACAATCACATTCAAATTCACATTTTTAACCTTTTTTTAGATCCTATTAACATAGTTTCACATTTTTCCAAATTAAGGGCTAATCGGTTACATATTAGCCAATCTGCAATACAGGCCATATCATGGTTTAAATTTTCTTCCATCTGTTTTACATTTTTACCAGACACATAAATACACGTATCGTCAGCATATAATGCAACCGATGAACGTTGTAAGCAGTTAGGCAAATCATTGATATAGATTGTAAACAAAAGTGGGCCAAGATTGGACCCTTGGGGGACTCCACATGTTACGCTAAGTGATTTCGATTGAAAACCATTCACCTCAGTATATTGTGTGCGATTGCTGAGGTAATCCTTAAACCATTCACAGGCATGGGGAGCCATGCCAATCATTCCCAGCTTGTCTACAAGTATGACGTGGTCCACTGTATCAAAGGCTTTTCTTAAGTCTATACTAACCATTCCTGTCATTCTACCATCATCCATAGAGGAGAGCCAGTCTTCTGTAACCTTCAATAGCGTGGTCATTGTTGAATGTTGTGGGCGAAAACCTGACTGGTTTTTGTTAATGGCGTCTACTGAATGCAAATAGGAGTAAACCTGATTGTACACAATCTTTTCAAGCATCTTCACAGTGATCGGCAGAATGGAGATTGGTCGATAATTATTGACATCTGTCTTCTTTCCCTTTTTATGAATAGGGATGATTTTTGAATATTTCAGTGAAGTCGGAATTTTACCAGTTTTAAAGGACAAATTGAATATAAAGGCTAATGGTGCAATGATATACTCAGAAACGGCTTTTAACAGACTCAGAGGTAGCTTACCCCCTTCACTGGATTTTTTGTTCGGTAGAGCCCGCAATGCTTTTTCAACATCTGATTCAGAGATTGGCTGAAAACTAAAGTTTGGTTGATTGACTGGTACATACTTCCTGTAGCCAAAATTACTATCTTGTGTGACGCTCCTCTGTATGATTTGACCAACTTCACTGAAATAAACATTAAATCGATCTGCAACCTCTTCTGATCTCATCAATGCACCATCTTTACCTTGTAAATACACTGGATCTTGATCTTTCTTCTTCGATGGCATAACATGCTTCAATGATTTCCATACCTCATGAGAATTTCTATCATTTGTTTCAACAGTCTTAGTGATATACTCAGATTTAGCCTGTCTTATTTCTGTAGTGACCTTATTTCTTAATATTCTATACTCACTCCAATCTCTGTCTTCTTTCGTTTTCTTTGCTGTTTTCTTTTGTGTATTTCTTACATGAATCAACTCTAATATCCTTCTTGTCATCCACGGGGATTTTTTCTTTCTTACTCTATGCTTTTTAATGGGAGCATATTTATCAACAATAACCGCTAACGTATTTTCAAAATAACCATAAGCATCATTTACATCCTCTTTAGTTCTCAATTCATGCCAATCAATATCAGCAATTTCTTTAACGTATGCTTCCATATCTATACGCTTTGCGTTACGTACCATAATATACTTGTGTTGGTTTGGGGGGTTTGCGTTTGATCTGTGTTCCGATCCCCACGTACAATGGATTAAATAATGATCACTTAGAGCTACATGAATAACTCCACTCTGTCTTATTTTATCAGAATTATTTGTAATAATGAGATCCACTAATGTTGAAGTCACATTTGTTACTCTAGTTGGTTCAGTTATGACTTGCTTCTAATCAAAATTATCCAATATCTGACAAAACCGTTTCGACTGCCACAAAGTTCGATCTAACATATCACAGTTTATATCACCAATAATAACTACGTCCATGTTGATATCGTCAATTCTTTGGAAGAGTGCCTCAAAATTCTGAAAAATTTCTACACCAGAGTTTGGCGGTCTGTACCATACCAACACAAGAATATTTTTCATGTATGTAAACTTCATTTCAATCGGTAATATCTCCAACTTTTCATCTACTAAATCTACACGTAATTCGTAATTAACGCTCGACTTAATATATGCGGCAACTCCTCCTCCATTTCTGTCTCTGTCTTTGCGTATTAAATCATAACCATCTATTTTGAGTTCAGTATCATCAATGTTTTCATTTACGTGCGTTTCACTTAGTGCGAACACATCAGGGAGAATTTGTTCATGCAACAATCGAATCTCTTCTATGTTTTTCAACAAAGACACGCAGTTGAGATGAGTGAATGTGAATCCTTTACACTGACGGACTTTGTGAATAAGAACATCTGTATGGTCATCTTTACAAGGACTTACGTAACAACCTTTCTGCTCGTTTACAACGCCTGATATTGATATTGGTACTGCACAGGTATCATCTGACAAGGAATGAAACGGAATTTCTCTAAACAAACACAGATCACAAATCCAGTCAGAGTCAGATTCAAATATTTTTCTATGTACATTTGTGCACTTTAAGTGACACCACTTCTGGCAATATGCACACATCAAACCATTTTGATTATTTCTAACCGGAGTGCTACATGCAATACATGGAAATCGAACCGGCATATTACAGAGATACAGAGTATATCGCTCACTTGATTCTCTTACAGTCAGTTGTGCCTGCGTTCCAGCTTCTCAAGATCTGCAGTTGTAGTTATTGGGACTTTCCTGTCGTCGTTCGTCAGAGCCGTGATTCTGCCATCCAGGGTCCAAACTCGTTTGACCTTCACATGCTTTCGCACCTCATTGATGAGTCGTTGTCTGGTCGTCGTCAGGTCCTCGTGTATGTAGACACGCGTACCTTTGAGATCGGCTCGCTTCTTGTATATTTCCGCTCTCTTGTTGTGGTTCGCGAACTTCACTATGATCGGCCTCGTCTTCTGCCCATCCCACTCTCGAGGAGTGACGCGATGACTCCGATCGATGTGCAGCGGCGCGATGTCGATCTTGAGCTTCTCCCGGACGACGTCGATGACCAGCTGATCCGTGTCCTCGTTTTTACGTTCCGGAATTCCTTGAAAGCGCAGGCAATTCCTGCGACTGTATTGTTCTTGCCCTTCACAGACTCGTTCGAGGTGATCAACCTTTTTCTGCAGTTTGTCGACTGTTTCGGCGAGTGACGTGATCTTTTGTTGTTGTTGAAGGAGGTCCATTTCAATTGCCCTGTATACCTCCTGGGTTACTTGTTCCCGGATTGCTGCCACAATAGCCTCCACCAGTCGACTACGTGTTTCGTCATTGTTCAGAGCTTTGTCGACATGGTCATGTATAGTGTGCAGGAGTTTGGGGTCTGGCTGGACGGTTGACTGACCAGCAGGACCATCGTCACTATCTATGGCTCCCGATGCACCCGTGTCTGCCGGCAAGACCACTGGTGATGGTCCGGTCCTCCCTTTGTTACGAGTCATCGGCATATCTGGGGCTGGTTTCCGTGATGATTTCTCAGGCTCCATATAACGATATCATTCCAGAATGTGTCGAAATATGTCACCGATGATCGCAGGGTTTGTTCTATGTTCAAACAGTGTGATATGAAGTGTGCACTCACTAAAAAAACCACGAAAATATTGCGAAGTTCCGGGGCCGGTCCGCGCGCTAACCGATTTGTCCGGACTATGTGGTTTATCTCCCACTAGTCACATAGTAGTATACAGTTATCACAGCTACCACATAATAGTCACAGTGACATTAGCAATGATTAGCAAACATTAGCAAACATTAGCAATGATTGTCGTCAGTTTACATAGGAATTCGGCCAATCTCTTAGGATTTTTCATCGTAAACATTGTGGAGATGAACTCGTTAATTGTGTCATGTGAAGCGTTCAGTAATTACATTTATGTCTGAATTATATCATCCAGTAATGGCAAGTCCACGCAACACCAACTACGACAGGGTAAGTGATGGATGGAGAGTAGGTAGCCGCCGAGATGGTGGAAGGGTCAGTGAAGAGAGAGGAGGGTCAAGACGACATCCAAATGCATGTCATTCAGGAGTTCCGGACACAGAAGTGAAGCATAAGGGTGCCGATGGCTCCAGGATAGGGGTAGCATGCTCGATCCGAGGTCGCCGAGGTTTTGAGAGGATACAGGACTCTGATAGGTAATTTATTATGTTGTTTACTAATCCTAAGCGTTAATCCTAACCGAAAGTGTATAGTTGGTTTAAACATTAAAATGGCTACAATGATTGGACGTGCAGTTTAGGTAATGGTGATTCTATAAGTGAAAGTGACCTGTGAAAGGGAAAAAGAATTAGATAACCGAGTATAACTTATACATAGCAAAAACTTTGCGGATTAGCGGGATGGATTTTTTTTCCGAGGCGTATTTCATCACATTACGGGGTAGGATTATGGGACACGAAGTTATTGTGAATACACCTCCAAGCATATAAAATAAAACTCAAAAGCCAAAAGCCAAAGCCATAAAAGTCAAAAGCTGATGTAGCATCTTTTGGAAAGGAAGTCTTCATAATTGCGTCGTCATGAAAGAAAAGAAAAATGTTTCCATAGTTGTGATATGACACTCAGCAAGTTCAAGATTGGTGGTTTGGTGTATGCTACCCGGAGTAGAAAATTCACCGGAGAAGTCTGTCAGGAACGTAAGACATGGAATCATGATTTATTGTCATGATTATAGAGTGGACGAAACACGTTTAGTCCATAGATCGGCTGGGAAAGATTAAACAGTCTACCGTTATCAAGAGTTATTTAGCACTGGACAATTATAGTGGGCTTTTGCAGTATTGTTGACGCAACCCACTCTGATGATAAAGTCCCGTTTCTCATAGATGAAGTATCGCTATACTTCATTATACTCTTTTTAGATTTCATTTCTTTTTAACCGGTTCTATACTTATACATGTCGAATCTCTCGCCACTATATATATCGCCTATACCTGAAAATTAAATCCATGCATGTATTCACTGCAATTTTTCACTTGTTAAAGGAATTGGCAGATGCCATTTATAAAAACGCTTCGGTGACAGCTATCAGGGTTTACCGCATGATCTACGGTATTGCAACATGACGCGTAATCTTATGTTCAAATTACTTATACTTATTTAGACCTGGTGCTCATTCCAGCGGGGGTCAAAAGAATCGACGAAACTTTCAACCAATCAGCTCTGAATTGCTGCAGGACCTGCTCAAGAAAAATCCTTCCGAGGCAGCGGTGGAGCTGAGTTCACTCAAGGGAAGTGTAGAAGCTGGTGTCAATGAATCAAAGATTGACGAGAAGAGGCAGAGGCTTATATGGCGGAGTTTGGCATATATCTGTGGAACCATTTGTGCAGATCATACAGTCACTATGCTGCTCACCTTGGTGTCTGACTCAATACTGCTTACACGCCATCTCCCGTCCTATCTTATCAAGCTCAGAAATTTGGCAAATGAGTCTATCAATGAAGTACAAACTCTCTTCATGGATGTTTTCATCGTGTTCAAAACAATGCTACAGAGTTTGCCGAGTCGAGTGGCAGATGTCAAAGTTTCCTTCATCCTACTTGAAGATGTCGTGGAAGGATTCAAAGAAGCGTATCCAGACCTATACAAGCATCTGAGGCCCATTATGACTGATATGTCACACCAGATCGATGCCCTTGAAAAGGAGAAGGACAGAAAACGTCAAATGGATAGCGTTCGTAAGAATCCTCCTCCGGATGACTTTCGCCAGCAAGCCATTCTTCCTACCGCAAGAGAACTTAAGGCAGGGTATCAACCATTTCTTCGACCTCATATCACGAGAGGCGTTTATGCGGATGGAGATCACTACTTGGACGTGCAGTTTAGACTTCTCAAGGAAGATTTCGTCTATCCGTTACGTGTAGGTATATCAGAATACCTTGCCTTCAAAAGAGCACATCCCAACCAGAGGCCTAGACTTCATGATATCCGAATGTATGAAGAAGTGCGCTTTGTTCAATCTATTCGCAATTTATCAAGAGTCTCGTACTGTATGTCCTTCAAGACTCTCCCAAGAGTTCAATGGCAAACATCTAAGAGACTTGTATTTGGGTCTCTAGTTCTCCTTTCCAGCGATGACTTCCATACGTTTTTCTTTGGAACAGTGGCCAAAAGAGAAGTAAAAGAACTGGAAGCTGGACGTGTTGTTGTTCATTTGGTCGATCTAGAGGATGCTTCCTGCCTGTTAGGAAGAACTTTTGTCATGGCGGAATCTTCTATCTTCTTTGAAGCTTATCGTCCGGTATTGCAGGGACTTCAGCGAATACAATCCATTCCCTTGCCCCTAGCAAGGTATATCCTTAGCCTCAGTCAAAACGTTTACAAGCCACTCTATTTACGGGCAGAGTCTGATGATATACCAGAGGAAACTGCGTACAAGGAAATGGACATATCCCCGCTGTTTGAAGAGAATCGAAGTATTAGCTTAAGGCATGGATTACAGCGAGTCTTCAAGCAAACAATTGAAGTTACGAATGACGATGCTTGGCCGAGTATTGATGATGTAAAACTTGATCCGTCACAACTCAAGGCAGTAAAGACAGCACTCACTAACGAACTCTCCGTTATTCAGGGCCCGCCAGGAACCGGCAAGACGTATGTCGGTCTCAAGATCGTTCACATCCTCGTTCAGAACGTGCATCTGTGGTGTACTCAAGCAGACCCTGGTCCCATTCTCTTGGTATGCTATACAAATCACGCCCTTGATCAATTCCTGGAAGGCATTCTCCAGTTCCTTCAAGCAGATATTGTAAGAGTTGGTAGCCGAAGTAAAAGCAATGCACTCCAGCAATATAACCTTAATAGATTACTGAGACGTAACAACAGCGTGTTCAGAGATCATGATAATGCAAAGGTTATCGTGGAGCGAACCCAGGCGCGTCTGGCAGGAGCTAGAAAGGGGATCGTCAACGAGTATGAACTAGGTCCCTTTATGTCATGGAAGCATTACAACAGCCTGCTCAGACTTTCAAAATTAAAGAAGGTTGATTCATGGATGGTGGAATGGCTATTGTGTGATCATCAGAGCGACTCTGACTGGAAGCCAGGGCAGGCAACGCAGGTTGCAAATGGAGAAGAGGAGAGAGTACTGGAAGAGGAGAAAATGCTTGAAAAGAAGGAAGAAATGACAGAAGCCCTCAACAATCCAATAGACATTGCGGAGGAAAAAGACTATGCAGAGGTTAAGTGCATGATTGAAGAAGACTTTGAGACAGAAATGGCTGAATTTGAGAAGGACGACGTCCCTTTTCTAGGTCTCGATTGCTCTCTTCTTCAAAACCGTTTGAATCTTGCACTAAGGAGTTACATTGTCCGAAAGTTGCTAGGAAAAGATAGCATTGATCCTGCTTCCATGAACAAAATTCGTGATGTATGGCGAATGTCTCCAAATCAAAGATGGGCACTGTATCACCTATGGCTTGGCAGGTACATCGCAGATCTTCGAACGCGTCTGCCAGTATACGAGAACAAGTACAAGCAACTGTGCTTACAACTAGAGGAAGCCAGAGACATAGAGAAGGTAAAAGTGCTTCGAGACGCTACCATTATTGGCATGACCACAACTGCGGCTGCCAGCAATCAGCAAGTGCTTCAGAGAGTGAGACCGAAGATTGTGGTTGTTGAGGAAGCTGCTGAAGTGCTTGAGGCTCACATCATAACTGCTCTTCATTCTTCTTGCCAGCAGCTCATTCTTATCGGTGACCATCAACAACTCAGACCAAAACCAAACGTCTACATGCTGGCAAAGAAATATCACTTGGACATTTCCCTGTTTGAACGACTGATCAACAATGGATTTCCTTTCACTCAACTACAACTTCAACACCGAATGCACCCTCAGATTGCGGACATTCTGAGGAAACACTTTTATGATGTTCTAGATGATCACGACACTGTGAAGGAATTTGAGAATATTAAAGGAGTATCCAAAAGTATGTTCTTCATTGACCACAGACAGCCAGAGGGCTCGTTTGATGACAATCAAAGTCATTTCAATTTGCATGAAGCAGAGTTCCTGGTTGCTCTATGTCAGTATCTCATACAGCAGGGATACAAGACACATGAGATCACCATACTGACACCATATACTGGTCAGCTTCTCCAGTTCAAGAAACTGATGGACAGGAGGAATGAGTTTCTCGGCGTAAAGGTGACTTCCATTGACAATTACCAAGGAGAAGAGAATGATATAATACTTGTGTCATTTGTTAGGAGTAACGATGATGGAAAGATTGGCTTTCTCGAAATCTCAAATCGGCTGTGTGTCTCCTTGTCAAGGGCGAAGAAAGGCATGTTTTGCATTGGCAACTTCGCCCTCTTTGCTGAAAACAGTGACTTGTGGAAAGGAATTGTGGAGGATCTGAAGAAGACCAACAGCATTGGGGAATCATTGCAGTTGCGATGTGTAAACCACCCTGACCCACAGACTGATGTTAGAGCAGGAAAGGATTTTGAAAATGCTCCAAATGGTGGTTGTATGAGGCCATGTGAAGCTAGACTAGAATGCGGACATGTGTGCAGACAACTTTGTCACCCTACTGACAAAGATCATATTTTGTACAGATGTGAAGCACCGTGTCTTAAGACTATCTGCACGAGCAATCACACTTGCCCGAATTTGTGCTCCGAGAGTTGTCCCACTAGCTGTCCTGTGATTGTAAAAAAGATACTACCATGCTGGCACTCATGCCAAGCGCCATGTGGAAGGGACATAGCTGATATCAGGTGTTATAAGGATGTCGAGAAGACTCTACAATGTAATCACAAGCGGTTTCTCCCCTGCCATGAAAGCACTGATGATTTACATTTGTCATGTGATATCATGGTCACAAGGCTGCTACAGTGTTTCCACAGAAAAGAGGAAAAGTGCTGTGAGCACGGCAAGTGCATGGAATTTGTAAAGAAAATATTAGATTGTGGTCACAAGTGTCTTGAGGAGTGTCACAAGCATCCAAGCGAAATCAAATGCCACCAAGAAATAGAACAAATGCTCCCATGTGGACATATGTGCACTGTTCAATGCCACAGAGATATCCAGAGTATCGTGTGTAAAGTAGTGACAAAGAAGCTCCTTTCCTGTGGACATGAGGTGGAAGAGGAATGTTGTGTCAAGAGCAAGTGCCAGCAGCCTGTACTTAAGAAACTCCCTTGTGGTCACAATGAGGAGGTTGAATGCTGGCAAGATCCAAAGGATGGGTGTTGCTCGTCAGAATGCCAGAAGGTACTTCCATGTGGTCACAAATGCCGAGTTAAATGCGGAATGTCCTGCACGGAGAAATGTGAAGAGATGATAACCCGGGATAACTGGCCATGTAAGCACAAAGTGACCGTCAAGTGCTGTGACAAGCCCAGCGCATGTTACGTAAAGTGTGACTCAACGTTGCTGTGTGGGCACTCTTGTAAGGGTACATGCGGGGAGTGTAATCGAGGACGTTTCCACTTGCCTTGCACAGAACCTTGTCAGAAAATGCTGATCTGTGGACACAAATGTACACAAAAGTGTGGGACGCCATGTTCGTCTTGTCAACAGAAGTGTCCACAGAAGTGCCGTCATGACCAATGCAGCCATACTTGCAATACACCTTGTGAGGTCTGTACGAAGCGGTGCAATTGGAATTGTCCACACTTCCGTTGCTCCAAGTTATGTTTCGAACCGTGTGAGAGACCTCCGTGTGACGAGCCCTGTCGTAAGAAGAAGAAAAAATGTGGACATCCCTGTATCGGTCTCTGTGGAGAGATTTGTCCGAAGACATGTAGAGTCTGTGACAAGACTGAGCTGGAACAACGCTTCTTTGGAACCGAAGACCCCAGAGTATCACGGTAAGTATCTACGTGTACTTTTCATATTTACAAGAAATAAATTCGTTAGAAACAAAGTGCACTCATTCTGTGTGAGTGACAAGCCATAAAGACTGAAAATGCTTTTACTTGAAATTAAATGATGGTTATCATATACATAGAACACTCACGAGTACCGTGAAATGTATTCGGTCTATCGTAGTGTGTATATGAATTCTGAAATTTACCATAAAGAGTACAGCGTTGACAACAATTAGGTATGTATATCATAATGTATATATATATACAATCATTTCATAGGAAGACAAAAAAATGACCAAGATGCCATGTATATTGATCGAAGCGTTCGACATTTAGTCTTCTTTGGCTTGATTGTCTGTATTTACAAACATACATGTAGTCGACAAAGAAATGACAATAAACCAAGGTACATGCCTTGGATAGAACTACTGAGCATAATATGAAATGATAAGAAATAAACGTAATGGACTGAACATGATTTCAACATAACATCACGGAACATTAAAATCTATTTGGCGATTACAAAGCATAAGGCAGTTTAGAATACATTTTTTATTTTCGTAACCAGGCGCCTGTATGTGGCATTAATCTTTTTTACCTAAAAAAAAGAATTGTGATAAGAGATTAAACATGAAAACTGAAATTTAATATGATTCTGGGATTGACTGCAACACGGGGAGTTGGGGGGGGGGGGAATCTGTTGAAAAGTAACCCGAGTTTTCTTGGGTAGAACATTTATGCAACAGGCCCCTTGTTTAGTTTATGATTATACCGCCGTCTTACCGTCATGTCGGTGTCTGAATATCTATATCATAGTGTGGCATATTGTTTTGATCAATTTATTGTCAAAGATATATGCAGCTGGAGGACTGTGGCCATGTCTTTGAGGTAAACGGACTTGACAAGTACATTGGATATCGGACAGGAAAGACAGCAACATCATTGTTCAAGGACGCAGTGGTAATTCATATCGATTTCTTCCGTGATATAGTTGACTATTATTAGAGTCCTCCCATTTTTCGTGCAAGATGAAACATGACATAGATCACGTATTGGTGTATTTGCACAGATGCTCGGTGAAGGGAATTACGAAATGTAAACCAAATACATATATAAGGAGTATTACAAGAAACTGTACGTGTACACAAATTACAATGATACTTGCGTTATACCATATACCGCTTGTTTTATCTTACTATTATAATATATATATAATATACACATGTATGTATATATATAAATTAATGATATATATATGATATTTATAAATAATTGTTGTTACCAACTGTCTAAAAGGGAATTTGTGGATGCCTTTCAAGAAGGGATATTGTGCCAAATTTTAAATGAGTATCCTTCACGACTTTGATAATAAATCATTTGGATGTTTACTGACGACTATATTCTTAAAATTGTAGTGTTTTCCATCAAATATCATATTTGATCACGTTACTTATTATCTGCACAAAAGTGATTAAAAATAAGTTTATCTTTTCCTTGAAGGTTCCTTCTTGTCCGAGATGTGGTACACTGATAAAGGTGAGTCGTCGATACGGCTCAATCCTTCACACCTATCGGAAAAGTCTACGTTGCGTTATTGACGAATCACAAAAGGAACACTCAGAGCTCATCGACATCATGATCCGTCACCCACTACCTATAGAATCATATCTGTTCGATCGGGCGAAAGACCTTCAACACATGACATCAAATCACAGAAAAGGCATCTGTTTCCGAATTAAAATGGTCAGTCGAGTACAATTGTGCAGCTTTTCATTTATTCGAAAGCTGAGAGGTCACATGAAATGCAACGAGATGAATGACGTGAAAATCGTTGGTATCTTAAAGAGGGCGCTTCAAGCCAGTGCGGATGAGACCGTGAGTTTTCTGACCGGAGATGTCGTCGAGCTAACCGAGCAGCAAATCCATGACACGAAGACTGAACTTAAAAGGCAAATCATGCTCACAGAGTTCCTGGAGCTATTTATCAAAGGAGTGAAGGGCACTTCTCAAATGGAGCAACTCGTATCCATTTTGGTATCAGAAACCCGCTTCGGGAAGAATCAACATAGATCAGTCGATCGGCTTCTGACCGAGATATATCATATGAATGGGTTTACTCGGTTATCAAGCCATTCTCTAGATGATCTTCCGGAGCAGCTGTCAAATAACTTGGATTTCTGGAGACAATGTCAGTTTGGCCACGTACTGAGGAGCAGTGAATCCACGCCAAACATTTGCCCAGCATGCGACAATGAAAGAGGACAGTCGCTGTGTAAGCAAGATGAGGAGGGGGATGCTAGTGAAGAGGAGCCTTCTGAAGAAAGAGGCCAGGAACAAGGACTTGGTCGACGCCAAGGCCGAGGTCGTGGACGCAGACGGGGAAGGGGATGGGGAAGAGGACGAGGCAAGTGTGGCGAACAAGATCGAAAAAGATGATATTCAGATCTGTGTAGACTTAGACAAATACGGGAATATTTTTCCAATCATAAGCAAACAGTTTTGCCAACGAGAGGGAGGCGGACATCATCAGAAAATCAGTGGCAGTTCCCTTCTGCTTTCATTTCGTTGAAATATTGATAGTTCACTACATTTTGTTGAAATATTGATTGTTCACTACATTGAGATCTCAAGAATTGTACAGAAAATTGTAACTCTGGAAACAGTTTCTGTCGATTGACGTCAACAAACTGTATAAAAGCATGCCTAGGCCTAAGTGCTAATTTGAGATTTCTCGACTGACAACGATGTCTTGATTGAGACATAATACTGGGTAATACATGTATGTTTTTTACCGGCTTTCTTGTAGTATTACAGATACAGAAAACATGTTTTAGTGCATTTTCATGTAAATACAGATATCTAGCACACAGTATACATTACTGAACAATGTTGTCATTTGAGCACGAGCGCTCACGGTATTGCTCTCTCGACATAATCGATATAAGTATAGTATGCTTTGTCATTGTAATCGTGCTGTTTCAGAATGAGATTTTGGCGCCTTTATAGGCCTACACATACAAGCCTGACTTACGACAACCTTTTGACAGAGACTTTTACTCTATATTAA
This sequence comes from Diadema antillarum, assembly GCF_040938485.1. Taxonomy (NCBI): domain Eukaryota; kingdom Metazoa; phylum Echinodermata; class Echinoidea; order Diadematoida; family Diadematidae; genus Diadema; species Diadema antillarum. Next base: position 84,267 of record NW_027273808.1, on the reverse strand, counting down.
TCAGTGACACACTTAAAAAGTCATTTTATCTGTTTATTAACTTGTTAGCTGAGTCTAGTGATGTTAACTTCATGCTCGCAACTTGGATTAAAGGAGTCACAATTGTCTTATTCCCTCTGAACCTATCCCATGTTCGAAGCAACCACTCAAAAATAATTGAAAAATGTGTCAAAGTGGATCCGCCTCACAAACACGAAAACAATGGATTCATGCCTTGTAAAATAATGACCAGGTACTCTCTGTCAATAGTGAATATTATGTCTCTGTGATGGTAATTTCTTTTTGCCATCCCTACGTACGAAAGATGAGCGTTATACATAATGGTATATAACGACACGAGAACGCGTAAAAAGAAATTGCGCAAGGATTGATGAAATGAAAATCAATTTATTACTCGACTGGGCAGGTACGGGCACTAATCTGTTATACTGGTTTATGAACAAACAATCTATTTGTACCATATCAGTTTTACTTGTACGAATTAAGTGAAAGAGTGAAAAAAGTCCACTTTTACAGTTTTAAACACTTTCAAGTTATATATACAGGTCTGATTTACACTTTTGCACATACTTCCGGATGGAATTTTGTATATATCATCATTACAGAAAATGAAATTTCATTTAATGTTTAAACAAGCGAAATATACCCGATTTTATGGTAGATTCAAAATGAATTTTCAGATTGTTCAGAAAGACGGTGGCTTCAAATCCCCATCATCAAAGGCACAAATGCACCTGTGGAAATATTTTGTCCGTCCATATAAAACTTACAGCTGTTTGAATAATAAGCCAGTTCGGAGTTAGGTAATTTTGCACGTGGCAGAAACGACCTTTCTTCTTCTCATTTGGTTATTAAATACTTCACTCATTTTCAAAGCGATATAATGCATAAACTTGCCCGACGTAACAATATATGGAATTCACGAATGATGTTTAAACAAAGAATATACTTGCATAGACCAGGCGACCATGCAGCATGGTCTTTCACTTGACATTTGGGAAAGTATAAATTTCATTACGAGTATTTTGCATTGACTGCATATCAATATAGCTTTTTCTATTGATTTTTGTCAGATATACCACTTTTGCTATCAGGTGGATGTGTTGGCATGCACCATTTATAATGGTTAATCGATTAATCATCACATCACATTGTTAATCTCATTGTATTAAAAACAAAAACCAACATGCACTGTTGGTACAAACATGGACCAAATGACCTTTTTCTGCTCATGCGCAAAGTGGAGCCCGGAACTGGCTTATTGTAGCCAGTTGAAAGTCCAGTTCAACTCTTGAACCTCTTTCATGGCAACAATATACCTACTACTCTTTAGATGGATGTTTGCGTTGCACAGAGTGTGGTGCCATACATGTACCATTTACCATGTATCACCATGTACTGACGTGCACCAACATTACTATCGAATCTGTTGGAACGCGATTTCAATGACTTAGCACAGATTTCGCTTAGATTTAGACTGTCAATTTAATGATGCCGTGCACGTAGGCTACATTTCATATCAAATTATGACTGCAAATTTGCAAGCCAGAATATCGAAGGCCGTTGTATGACAACTTTATGTGATTATCTTTGATTACAATAACAAGACTTATTGGAACAAAAAAGTTTGCACTCCATACAGTTCAGTGCTTTACAAATTGGAAAGAGATGAGCTTCGTTTATGTTTTATTTTTCTTATTTCACCAATATTTTAATTCTTATCACAATTAAAAGAACTAGCAGCAGTGTGTGTAAGATTGGTTTATATATAATGTCTGCGGTTATCACAATCTTATCATTGCTATGAAACAGTATCTTGGTATCGTTATTTCGCAACCTCAATGTGCACTTTATAAGAAAGCAATTTAAAAACAAACAGAAAATTCCAAGGATAACAACTGATAGTAAGCAAGTTATTTGGAGTCTAGAATAAATCCAGGGAAGCAATTATGTGCATGTACCAAGTACGCATATCTATATACATTGTTAACGTTGAAATAAAAATGTGATTTATTTCATTTAAATCGCACATACCAAGTGAAGACATGAGACGACAATATTGATGATACGTCCATAATTGTAAAAGTACTTGCCACTTTAGTGAAGCCGAAAACGACGGTAACTTGCATATAAGCCTACATATGAACAATGACATAATATTGCAAAAGGTCAAGTCGCGCCACATCATGTTTCCAGCGTTTGTTCTTTTATTTTCAGCGGGCACTAAAAGTTGTGTACATTCTTAAAAGTACATTGGATAGTTATAACTTCAGTTTCATCAATTATATGGTGGCTAAATGTATTTGCATTTCAGCTATTTAAGTGTAGTGGCAAACATAACACCAAAATTTTGTATCAGGTCACTTTACTATGCTTTTATCAATGTTGTCTTTTGTATTGCGTCGAATTACTGGTTTCCTTGAGACATTCATTCACAGAATTTCAAACGATTGTGTAGGTTTTCGTAGCAATATTGTGCAAAATACTTCGAGTCAATTGGAAAAATTGTTGTAATTATATGCTCTTTCGTTTGAATCTAATGATCACGTTGTCTTTGATAGCAGGAGCGATTTTGTAAAAATCGGCCGGTGGCCGGTGGGAAATCGTCCAGTTGCTGATGGGGCATCGTTCAGTGACTGTTCGGACTCTGCGCGTAGAATATCCCCATATTTCGCAAGAATTTACCTAAAATCGACCGGTGATCGATGGAAAATCGACAGGGCATAGCTCGGGCATCGCTGGGGTTTTACAGCCTGCTCGACATCTCCAAAATTGCTGGGTGGTGCCAAAATTTCAGCGGCGACCAGGCACGTTACAAATCGGTCGGTCACCGCTCCGAGTTGTGACCGTAGCCTTTAATAACAACAACTGAGTAAATGCTAAGTGGTCACTAAAGAATAAAGAGAAACATCCGTGAATATACCCCGGTTTACCAACATTATTCAAATTTGTTAATGTTTCTTCATTTCTGACGTATTAACTAGTTAATTAAACGTGATACCTCATTACAGGCTCTCGCCAATACTCGCAATCCAGTTTGCACATATTATGGGCAGTTGTTAGGGCCTGACAAGAAGAACCATTGTCAGAAGGCGTGCATGAAATTTGTATGATGGTCATGTATATACTATAATGTCTATTCTGTTATTAAAGGGACTGTACAGTACTGGTTGAGGTAAGGATTCATGTTTTGAACATTCCTAAGTGAAATAATGAAAAGCCTCTCATGAAATATGAAAGAGCATGTAATTTTAAGAAGGATTCAACGTTTATTTGATGAAAATTGGTTTTCAAATGGCTGAGATATCCCCAAAAGTGCTAATAATAAAAGGCGACATGCCCCAACTTTATTAGTATCTCTTTGTTTCATCTTGTTTTTGGATATCTCAGCCATTTCAAAACCGATTTTCATCGAATAAACTTTTGATACCCCTTAGAACCGCATGCTCTTTGACATCTCATAGAGTGGTTTCTGAATATCTCACAAAATGTTAAAAGCTAAATCTTCACCTCCACCAGAACTGTACACACCCTTTAAAAGGCAAATTGCTATGTATTATTATATTCTACTGTGTTGCATTGTACGCAGGAAAAAACTACATTTTAAGGTCATCCCCATCTAGCCACTTTTACCGGGTCTAGGGCAATTACCCCCTGGGCAATTACCCCGGACCCTTCCCCTGGCCCTAATCCTAATCCGAATCCTGAACCTAATCCTAACCCTAACCCAAACTCCTAACCCTAAACCTAACCCTAACCTTACCAATAACCAGTATTTACCCGGGGGGTAATTGCCCTCTGGGGGTAATTGCCCGGATACGACTTTGACCAGTCTCTGTTGAGTAATCTACTGAAACCCGGTGAGCACACAAGGGGTTGATGCTACAAAAACATGTTTTCATTCAATACTATTTATATGCACACCGTATTATACAGTGTGTGTATGTAGCAACCTATGTACATAAGATTGCGTTATAATATTACGCATAGGTCTACTATATGTTAAACATATCCATGTACATGTACGTATGTAGAATGTATACAAATACACGTATGGTATTGTATGCGTGTATATGTAAGCAGTCGTAAGACTGCGACTTATTTAAAAGTCTGAATTCAACGCTGTATAATATCATCGTGTAAATGTAATGTTTGCCCTATTAAAGCAAAAAAAAAAAAAAAGAGAAAATGATAACATTTGCCCCTGAGAAACTCTCTTTGATAATCTCATGACCAGAACGAGAGATTGCCTTCACAGTTGAAGAATGCGGTGAGGAATGGCCACCATTTTCGGGGATTCCCCACCAGCTATACTATACTGTACGTGCAAGGCGCGCGATCATGGTTGCTGATACACAGCTACTGTACTGCAGTTCTCGGGTATTAAATGGGTATCTTACATTGTTACCATCTTATCGGTAATCGTGTAAAGTTTGTGATCATGTAAAACAGTATGCTTCAGTATGCATGGCAATAGTTGGCTTATGCATGGATATAGGAATGCACCTGACTCATTTTATAACCCATTGAATCATCCTTTCTTCTTATTTTTGAAGCCCACCTCCTCCCCCCCCCCCCCATTATGACCGACTTATTAAAGGTTAATTACAATATACACTTGCCTCTACTTGCCTTGAGCATGCCATGAAAGACACGTTGCTACACAACTTTCGATATTGTAAGGTGTTAAATTCTCCGGAATGAAATGGAGTGCATCAACGGAGCACCAATGGCACTGATCTTTCGCGGATTGGCACTTATCTATTAAAGGAGACCTCCAGATGATTTTCAGATTTTGACCTTTGAACAACTATAAATTAGTTGTACTGATGACAGAGTTTCATAATTTATCATAATTGGCATGAAGAATAAGTATATTTTCGAAATTTAAAACAAATTATACAGTGAACAAGGATGATGACATAGCAGAGTCACTGCAAGAATGTATGAGTTAATCGGGGCTCAAGGAAGCAGAACAAAAGAAGAAGGCATGCATAGATTATACACAGGTGAGCTCGCAAGCAAGTGGTATTGTAATGGAATTACACTGCTACATTTCTGAAATATGTTAACCTCCTATGTCATCATCCTTGTTCAGTGTAATCTGTTTGAGGTTTTTGAAAGTATTGTTTCTCTGCTCAAGAACCACAATAAATTCTACAAATCTATACATGGAGCTATTGATTTATGTACTACACGATGTAAAATTATGAAAATTGTCTGGAATTCCCCTTTAAACCCTGAAATTAGAATGTGAATGAACTGAATATTGTGCACTATAAACATTATAAACTATCAGTATCGCCAAATAACAAGGAAGAGCAAAGTGCACTTGGTGCAGTTCTTCAAACACAGGCGCATGAAGAGGAGTACTGGGTCGGATCGGAGCGAGCGAGCTGTGAAATGACTGTGTGCGTATGTGTGTGTACGTGTGTGTGTGTGTGTGTGCGTGTGTGTGCGTGTGTGTGTGTGTTTGTCTGTGTAGGTAGGTAGGATGGCCTAGGAGGTTAGGGGATGGGGAAAGGTGGGACGAAGTATCAACAAAAAAACCAAAAAAAAAAAAACAACAAACAAACTTAAAACATACTTCAAGATAGATTCAATTCAAATGAATTTTTATTCATTATTTTATAATGTTTGTGACCAATACAGATTAAAAAAACAACAATACAAAGTATTTCAACAACACCAAAATCCATATATACTTACGGAACTAATCGTTCAAAATAATCGCGTTACTGAAAAAGAGGGACCCACGTAAAAGATAAGCTTGTAGGAATATACGTTGGCCACTCAACACATCGAACTTGCAATAGAATAAATGAAAAGGTATGGAAACACACACACACGCACAGGAACAAGACGCTCACAGAAAACAAAAACGTAGACAGGACAAACAATGACACAAAGGGATGGGACATGTAGAAGTTAATCACAAAAAGAGAACAGTATTATTTTCCATTGATAATTATTCGATTTTTTATTACTCTATACCAATAGGGAGGTGACTCCCTGTTTATAGTAATGATAATAATACTTGCTTCTTAGGTGAGGTGATCGTGTCATTGTCTCAAAAGTCTCCCACGTACTTTCACACACCTCTCCGATTATTTTTCATTTTCAGATGAAATTCAAACTGAAATGATATCCTTGCATAAAAACTATCGTAGTTGTACTGGAGCAGCAATAATAACTTATTCAGAGGCTGAGTTCTTACAGTTTGATAATCTCAACGACAATGATTTTATATTACATCGCAAATCACACACACGTGATTTGTTTTGTAAAAGATGCGAAACTTTTAATCACTATAATTTCCCTTTGTTCAAGTACTTTTATAATACTTTGCATCAATTTTTTTTTTTTTAGATTCTTCGGGTCTCATTTGTGTTAGTACAGTAACTTGAACATCAGTTGATATGCTCCTTTAATCGTAAAACAGCATGTCTGGATTTTGACCGTGGAATTCCCCATCATGTTTATTTTTCACTTTTGCCAAGCAAGCACGAAGAGCTCTGTCTACAGAAACTTGGGCTAGTATGATGCAGTAGGCCTAACTAAGTGGAATATTTGCGCAATCAACAGACCTTATTAACATAATTATTCAAATTCTATGCATACCTTTTAAACAAAAAAAAAAAAGGAATTCTTGGCAAAAACCAGTAAGCTTGCACGAGACAGGCAGGCATGACGCTTGCCCGACATAGAAACAACAGGACCTACAAAGTGCATTTCTAGTATTGGAATGCATTGTTTATGTCCAGGTGGATCGAATAATTTAATTGTTACCAGGACCTGGGAGGAATAATATCCATGTGTAATTTGAATACACTAAAACATCTGCCTGCTAGTCATGTTAACTATAGCAGATGTGAGCACTAAACCCATCGCTCTTGGGTCCAGTGGTTGGGAATCCCCACTCGTTGTTCGCGTGGCATGATGTTTACTGCAACTGATAATCATATGCGTGGCTGTTCCGACTAGACAATAACGCGTGAATGTTTCCCCTCTGATGCCTCACGTTGTCTTTTAGCTTGTCGTTGCTTCACAACACATTGTTGCCAGCCAAGTAGCGTTACCTTAGCGACATGACGCTCTCAATTGTCATTGAAGTACATAAACAGGGAAAGAGTTTAAAATTTCTGCCTTTGGCGAGATCGATTTTGATCAATATTCAAAATTCAAAAGAGTGAACTTAAAGGCCACCGCACACTACACGATCAGACTGGTCTTAAGTCTTGAGCCAAGCTGGGTCTTTAAAACCAGTCGGACGACCGGACACCGCACACTATACGACCCGACTGTAAAGCGCGCGCAGTGCGCACTGCGTGCGCTTGCATTTTACTGCATTGTGAATGGCTGAAAGCTCACGACTGGTCGTAGAAATTCAACATGTCAAATCTCTACGACTGGCGCTAAGACCCAGTCGTACGACTAGAAAATGGCAAGACTGTGACGTCACACTTCTAGTCTTAAGGTCTTATGACCGGTGAATCGGGGCAAAATCGTGTAGTGTGAGGCGGGATTAAGAGGGATCACGTTTTATTCTCGAATGGACTATCTATGGAAATCATGGATTCTTGGTTACACTTAAAGCATCAGGAGAATGCAGATGGTGGATTTGAGAAATGTAAAAAATAGTGTAGAACGTGCTTATTTGTGATGTGGAGCAAAAATGTGTGGCATTTACTATTGTCGGATGTCCCTACATGCAGTCACCACAACGAGTAATGCGATGGTCCATGTGTAGTTACGAAAGGTAAGCTGATCCCCTTCCCCCCTCCCTCCTTTATCCCCTCAAGATTTGTCGTTGAATTTGTACATGACAGATTTACTGACTTTTGTGATGATGGGTTTAATCTTCAGAAAATTATTCGATTCATGCAATATTTTCGATTTTTTGACATGATCTTTTGCCAATAGGCTAATCACCATGGATGAATTCGCACTGACAGCTAGGCGCATAATTCTCGATCAGATGCATCTCCGGCGAATTTGACTGTGTTTGAAGGGATTATTAATCCTCTCATAGTAAGGACTAATTATTTCATGCCAATAATCTGGGCGGACGGATATAAAGAGTAAACGGAGAAAGCCTGCAACATACTGGCGGTATTTGCTGTGTTTGGCGTTTTTTCACCTACCACTGACGTATGATGACGTCATATGGATAGTGCTACGCCTCAGTCAATAATCGTTGGTTTTACCACATCAATTTCTTGTCATGTTTGTGGGTTACATTAATTTTTATTGGTTCCTTACGCGTTTTGTTCCTTCTCGGATGGTACAATTAAATGCTTATCACTCCCATATCGACACACACTGCTTACTGACAGTTGAATGTCATCTTTCCGGCTAAGTATTCGTTTGCGTTTCTTCTCGACAGGTTTTTTGTCGGGCCGTGTTAATTATCATCATCGAAAAAAAAAAGAAGGCTGATACGAGAACGATACGACAATGTAGGCTCCCATTCACTGCATATGTGCCCCTGTCAGCACTTTGGATATTCTGGAACAATTCACGAAAGTGATTACACCAGTGTTTTCGTCTATCTGTCATGGTCCTAGCCAAAAGGCGTGTTCTGTGTGCAGACCTCTCTTCTTTCTTCTCTCCTTTTCCTTTCCTGTCTATTGTTCTTCGTAGACTTGTATTGTTACCGTCTTCTCTCCTCTCGGTACTGTCTCGCGTCCAACAGTGTATATGCGTGTGGGTAATTGAATGTGTGTACGAATGTATTGTCCTTGTCATATTTTCCCGGTACACGTGGTTCAATGAACAGTGTCCGGGCACTATAGCATTGGTATTCTATATTTTTTTCCCGACCTGTGTATCTCAAAATAACTACATGTATATTGTTATAGAATAGTATATCATTCACTCATTATTTATCTAGCGATCCACGTCCGACAAGCTTTGCTTTTTAGTGGATCACTATTTTCCATGATCGAATTTATTTTCCGCTCGCCCACGTAGTATTTGTACAGTTTTCATCTTTATTATTGTACATATATGTTGTTCTATAATTTCGTCGGCGTTTTCACGAACCGACGCTATTTCGATTTTGGTCAAAATTTTCAAAATCGAGATATTGGTACCAAATGAAAGTGCTTTCAAAACTCTACCAAATCCCAAAATTTTAGATCACAAAATTAAGTATTCTTAATTTTATCAAAGAAAGAAAAAAACGACGGTACTCGAAATATCGAGAAATTGAGAAAAAGGGGTTTCACGAACCGACGCAGTAAAGATACGCCGGTTCGTGAAACCCGAATTGCTAGGGTGAAGAGCAATGCGGGTTTTACGAACCGTCGCAGTTGCATTATTTTGAGCTTTGTTCAACTTACTGGCCTAGAATTAGGTTTTGGCCCTAATCCAGATCTCAGAGTGAGAACCAAACCATCTGAAAGATGAATGACGACCTAAGCCAGCCCACTGTCCACGAGTGAAGTGAATGGTAAGCTATAATCCTATTAAAATCATGCTCAAAATAACAGTTTCAGTTGGACTACCATAACCATTAATTGCGGTAGAGTGTAGTCCCATGTATTCAATCGCGTGATGCTTATGAAGCCTAGTCTATAAACGCCATCCAATTTCAAATTAGATCCCAAATCATATTATTTATAGTTTCTTTTCAACTTATGTCGTTACTTCTGAGACTACTGAGTACTGTAGTCGTAACGTCTGTGTGCAAGACATGCAAGATGTCAAAGTCTCGAAGACACTCATGGCTATGCCTTAACTTGAGTTGAAAATGAAATCATGAGATTGACGAAGTAGGTCTACTAAACTAAAAAAAAAGTAAAAAGTCTAAAAGTAAAACTCAAAGGAAGAGTAAAGAATAAAGTTAGACATGTTAGACTTTAACTTTCAAGTTTAACTATTAAGTCTAAGTTAAGACTTTACTTGTAATGCCAGTTACTAAAACTAAGATCAGCTGAAGTCTAAGACCAAGTCAAATTAACACAGAGTCTATAGTCTAGCTCTAGATCTACATCTAGACTAGTGGTAATAGTAGGTAGAGTCCACCCATTTTTTCCCCCAATTTTTACTTGTCCATTCCTGAAAAAGTTACTGGTCAGTGTCCAACAGTGATTTTTCCTGGTCAGGGACCGTCGGACCAGTGCCAGTGTGCAGCGTTGGTGTAGATGTCATCTATGACAGTATGTGGTCTAGTGATACTACCTAAACACTACGAGTAGTACTCTACAGGTTAGGTGGCTTTCCTGTACAGTGCAGTGTTATAGTATACTTGTGAATTCAGCCCTAGTACCGTACTGTGTGTAGATATGTGACATTATGTCTAACATTAGTTCGAGTGGAGTACCTTTGAAGCACAGCGGTGGGGCTTTTTTTCCCTAAAACTTGTGAATGCGGCCCAACCAAACGGCGTTTACATATTCACGCGTGATTGATAGTGATACAGTAGCGCTGTCAATTTCCACAGCACCCATACATAATCTTTTGTCCTTTCTTCTTTCCTTTTTTCCCTTTGTTCTTTCACCCTTTTCATTCTTGGAATCGAAGGACTTCTAAGAAATGTCCCTCGACTGATTTAACCAGGACTCTTGAGTCCTGGTAAACCTAACCTAACCGAGTAACCGTTAACATTTGTTAGGCCTAACATAACAGTAACACTGACTTAGCCCTGTATTGACTTTGTCTTTGGCCGACTTACTGAGATGGCGAGTCTAACTCTTTAACGTTAGTCTAAACGTAGTCGTTAGATCTGTCAGTGTCAGTGTCACCGGTTATTGTATATGGTGCCATCTCTAACGTACGTTAACAAGTTGATGTTAGTTATCTATGTCAACTTACTGAGTCAGTAATAGTGGTACTGTCATCCTGTTGGATATCGCCGCAATATCATCCGTGACGTGTTAATTTCGTGTCACAAAGACAAAAGTTGCCAAGATCTAATAGTATTAGATGTCTAGATCTAGATGTAGTCTAGATCTATAATATAAATTTTGTGAACCACTGGTAACTTAAAAGTGAAAGGTCTAGACTTCACTTAGTCTATAATTAGACCAGACATTCATGAGGCAAAGGCCTATTTAGTAGATCTATTCTTATTCTATTTTAACGTCAATTCCTACTAACTCGCCACGTGTTATTCCTAAGGCCAAGGACTTCCGGGTTAGTGATTTTTTTTTCTCATAAATACCAAACAGCAGACGTGTTTCATTTGCATTCTTGTGCAGACTTCATGAAAATATGTGCAGTATCAAAGAAATATGATGCACATGACAATGCCAGTGTTTTATAGGTGAATGGTTAATACCTTTAAAAGCTGAATGATAATGTAGAGTCTAGGTCTAATTAAGATGTTACAGTCTCTGATAAGAAACAGGTTTGATTGTCATAGACTGTTTCCCAAATGCAGGTACATGTAGTAATATTCAGCTATTTCAATGCAATGCCTTGTTTACAAATACATGTAGATTTATATTCATGTGAATGATAATTCAATTTCTACATGAGACATACCAAGTGCTAAACATAATATCTTGCATCAGTAAAATGTGTAAATGAAGAGACAATTTGAATATGCATCAAATACGAACAGCAGCATTTTTTGACATTCTTTGATCCTGCATAGGCCTACCATTTTGTTTTATGTTTAATATAAATAGAGCAAAATAAATTCAACTTCAGTTTTGTTGGCTGATTTTTTTTTCTTCTCAAAATTAAAGTTGTATCTTGTGCCATGATGTTTGATTTTAATCAAAAGTTCTTAATTTCTTTCTTTTCTTTCAGATGACTGGTGCCATGTAGTAGCGAAGAACTGGACTGTCTCAGAAAAGAAAAGGAAAAGTACAGGGTCGTGTACATCACCAACGGATGTGAATACAATGGTAATGTAGAGTCTAGGTCTAATTAAGATGTTAAAGTCTCTGATAATAAACAAGTTTGATTGTCGTAGACTCTTTCCCAAATGCAATTAGTAATATTCAGCTTTTTCAAAGCAATGCCTTGTTTACAAGGACATGCAGATTTATTCATGTGAATAATAATTTAAATTCTACATGAGACTTACTAAGTGCTAGACATAAGATCTTGCATCATTAAAATATGTAAAAGGCGAGACAATTTGAATATGCATCAAAAACAGCAGTATTTTTTTGACATTCTTTGATCCTGTATACCGTTTTGTTTTATGTTTAATATAAATAGAGCAAAATAATTTCAACTACAGTTTAGTTGGCTGATTTCTTTTTCTCAAAATGAAAGTTGTATCTTGTATCATGATGTTTGATTTTAATTGAAAGTTCTTAATTTCTGTCTTTTCTTTCAGATGACTGATGCCATGCAGTAGCGAAGAGCTGGACTGTTTCAGAGAAGAAGAAAAAAGTACAGCATCGTGCTGATCATCAAGGAATGTGAATACAATGGCTTAGGAAAGAAGACAATCTACAGATAGGATAGAAGGGAGAAATTGGGATGAAGGGCGACAACATAAGGACGGTATATCTACAGTGAAATGTGATTGTAAAGTGGAAACATGAAAGGAGATCCTAAGATTGAAGGTGAAAACAAGGCATTCCATTCTGTGATGTCGTAATTACAATTTTGCTACACTTTAATAACACTACAGAGAGACATTTATATCAAGGAAGGCTTCATGTGGATATGGAATGTTAGATTTTTTAAAGTGTTCATTGGTATATATTTCATGATAATAAATCTTGAAGGTTTTGTGTGGTAATCATAACCTTGTGATAAATCTTGATAGATTTCTAAGTGCACATTGGCAATATATAGATGATGCTGTAATCAGATTAAGTTCTATTCTCCTTTATTCTTTTATTTATTATTTTGTTGTCTTCAACCCACTTTGAATGTGTCACGTATGATTCTTATAAACATGGGAACATGCACTCCATGTAAATGATAGGACTTATAACAAATTGACATAATTATTCAACCATCACTAGACAGTTCTGTTATAAGATGTTCTTTATCTAACTAAAATTGTAAATTATGATACGTGTATGTTCCCATGCAAACTCACAACAAAATACAGAAATTTGATTTCTTTTAATAATAATTCATCATGTCTCTAAATTTACAATTAAAGAAAGTGATTGCAATAAGGATGTCAAACATCGTATATTAAAATAATAGATTATTCATTTGTCTCCATCCGTAGTAACGCACGCAACTGCAGTGTGCAGTTTGTAGGCTGCTGTGAAAAAAAAATCACAGGCAGCCCAAGCAGGATTCGAACCACGACCTCTGGATTACTAGACCAGCGTCATAACCACTAGACCACCGGAGTGCCCTGGCGCTACCTTTACACATGAATAATTAAGTATAGAAGGGCTTGGGGGCACTTCGAAGTTTACTGCTCTTATTAAATATGTTTATGTCATTTGCAACTCAACTAAAGATGATTAAACACACTGAAATTCTTACTTTAAATGATATTCATAATCTGTTTTTTTTTCTTTAATAGCTTGGGATGTTCACTTTATACACTGTATCGGTCTACATTTCGCCTACAATATGGAATTCTTTACTTCGAGACGTTTGTTTTTAACAAACAAAAAATTAAGAGTCCTTTAAAGGTGCTGCAAAACAGTGGTGTTTGTTTGTTTGTTTGTTTTTTTGGTGGGGGGGGGGGAGGGGAGTCAAATTAGCCTTGGCCCCTCTCCGCCGTCTTTTTTTTTTCCTTTAGCTGCATATTTTTTTATCATCACATGAAAATTCGTCTGCATCCACCCCGTAGTTTTGCTGATGACCTTTCTTTTTAATTATTTTAGCCACACACAATTTTGGCTGAATTTCCCCAACCCTCTTGTGAATTTGCTAGTACATGTACTAAAACACATTCTCAGAATGTGTTTATAGTACTTGTGGATTAAGGATTCACAGGGAGGGGGGGGGGTCGGCCAAAATTTCTCTTTTCTCATATGTAACAAGCCTTCGGGGCGAAAGGCTGATATTATGGGCTTTCTACACACATTTTTAGATGCTAATTATTGGTTAACATGATCATTTATGTTGTGATTAATTTGTTTCCTTATATATGTATGACTTCTATTAGAGACTTAATTGGCTTGGCACTCCTTACATCGACCTATTTTAGACACCCATTTCCCTCTCTCGTGCTTTTTCTCTACTGTCCTGTGAATAGCGTAACTACGTGTACATGCAGTACCTCTTCTCTTTTGTATGATATACATCAAGTTTTTATCTGAGCATATGGGTGTTGCAGCACTCTCAAGCTTCATGCATATGCAGCAACATCTTTGTGTGGTCATATACATACATGTAGTTATGCTTGATATATTAATTTGAGAATGTTATTCTTTCTCTTGTATATGTTCCGTCCGCACTCTATAGATGTAAATGTACGATGTAAGATTTGGTGTGCATGTTCGAACTGTGTTCCTCTTTTTGTGAACACACAAGAACTGATATAATAATGAACTTGAATTACACATATTCTTGAATCTTGATTCCATCTCCATTTGCCATTAGATATGTATTGGTTTATGGAGCTCTTCCACAATTGTTATCCTTCCCATTGTCATTACTCATCTCTGAATAATTCAAATTTGATATTCTATTGAGGACCTATGTTTCTTCGATTACATAATGTACCTCTTCAATATATTGCTGCAAAAGGCATAATAAAACATGACCATTATTATATATTTAAAATGAAGCTTGAAATTCTGATAGTGTCGATATTCATGTATTTTTAGGAGTTTATCAGTTTCGAAGAGTGCATGCAGGATGAGTTTATGTTTTTATATGATCAGGTGCAGCTATCATAGAATCTGTTGAGCAGGAAAGAGAAAGATGGAAAATGAGGAATTATGAGTGAATTCGCATGCGAGCCAAATGACAATAATGACACTGATAAAAATTGTGACAAAGTAAATGTCACAAATATGTGGAATAATAAGAAATAAAGAAATTAATATATTATTTCAGAGAAAGAAATAACAGAGTGCATGCATGAGTATGAAAGATGAGTAAATACAAGTAATTATTATTGACTGGCACGTCTTTTTCCCAAGATTTAGCGGTATCCTTCATCTTAGAACAAACATTCATAATTATTATGAAAGAAGTGAACTGAATTTGAATTAAAGATAATGTGAAAAAATGAAAAAGTAAGTTAATTAAGTAAAAAAAAAACAGTAAAAAGTAAAAAATATGAAACACAGTATACCGAATACATGTATTACCAAATGATAGATGTCCAAATGCAAAAGTGTTAAATAATAATATATCCACAAAAAAAGGGGGGGGCAAAGAAATCTTTGGAACGATCAACCACAGCTATAATAACAATACATGCGTGTACTAAATGAAGATGAAAACAATGACAACACTCTTTTTAGAACAATTAAGAGAAACTGGCTTGTATTATCATCTTAATTATCACTAAATGTATTGTAATCATCACAACAATCATTACATGACAATTAATTTCAATTAATAAGGTTATTGTTGATAAGCAGGTATAGCCCTAATAGTATTTGTATGTAAACACATACGAAAATGAAATAGCGACGGTTCGTAAATACACGCGTATTGCACGTTACCTATTGTACAGGCCCTACAGCGCGGGTCTCACGAACCGGCGTAATACAACTTACGTCGGTTCGTGAGACCCGCGCTTAAGTACATAACCTATGGTGCGCGCAAGAAACGATGGATTTACGAACCGACGCAGTGAGTTTGAAGACAGAAATATCGTAAATTTTTTGAATTCACACTAAAATTACACTATGGATAGGAAGAACAACTTCCACTCTCATCACCCTGTCAAAATTTTCACACACAAGACAGGAAAAGTCATTGAAAACATTGTCTAAAACTTGTGAGATCTTTAAACGCGATTTTCTCAGAACTGCATTTTCGCTCAAAAACGAAATAGCGTCGGTTCGTGAAAACGCCGACGATTTGTCTCGTATATTACATGAATCTTTTGCAAGCGTTTGAACAATATCATTTAATGACATGTATACATTGTACTATGTTTTTGATTTTCGTTGATTGGAAATAAACTATGATTGAATTGAATTGAATTGAATTGAAAAGGAGGCCCGACAACTACAGGTGGTGAAGTGGAATATCATGTAGGTATGTCTGTAATCTCGTACTCAGTCACTTCTTTTTCATTCTTATCGGCATTTGTCGTTTGTTTATATTCATGTCACTGCAGGCGAGAATGGTGATGGCAATTTCGTTACGATGACAAAATAAGATATGCAATTCGTCCGTGTATGTCTGGATCTACCCTTGTGGATCCAACACTCTTTCGCACACCAACATTTTTTTTTTCATGCTATTGTCTATTACTCGCAAGGGTAGTCATGTCAGTAATAGCTCTTGATCCATATGTTCAAAGGACATACCGTACTTATTTTGACGAGATCCCAAAGAACAGCCCTACCTCGATAGCCCACGGCACCGCACCTTTGCCATTAGAAGAATTTCTTCTACACTGTAGTAACTATATACATCGTTTGTGTCGCGAATTTGCAAAGTTCATATAATATCTTCATTTGCTATCAGTTTTTACTATTCTGGCATAATTAATTTCTTTCCCCGACGTCATTTCGGTAGGTATAGGAGGCTTCAAGAAATCCGAGTCAAAAAATATTTAGAAAATATAAATTAAACTTCTTCACGGAGCAAGTGTCTTCGTATCAAGTGTCATTACTTGGACTGATCAAAAAAAAAATGCAAGAGATTGACATAATTTAATGAAATAAATGAACAGAATTGTCGACATTTCATGACAAATGAAAATCTATTAAAGTAAATCATGATGTGTAGCTACTTATTCTAAATCAGGTTTTAATGCTCTGTTCGTTTGATTCAATTTGACTCAGGTCCTCAAATTCAATGTAGTGCCAAATGATATTCCATCGTGTTTAATTTAATTTAAATACAATAGTCTATATTTGTTCTGATCCTGTCTGGTTCGTGGCTCTAATGAGGTGTTAAAAATATGTGTTTAAAACATTTCAATGCATTTCACCATCTCTTTAGACTTTATTTTGATCCTTGATGACGGATTTTGATGCCATTAAGATTTTACTACAAGTGCATTTCATATATCGTTCACGCTAATTTGAAAGTTTCACACTTTATGTCTAATAAACATTGATATAGGCCGCTATTTGTTGTTGATTGTAACCATACCAGTATAGTCCAGATAACCTTATATACACAGCTAACGACAAGTTGTGTACATGACGCTTTGTAAGTTGATCTATAAGTAATCCATGTTGATGTCACAAAGAATCTAAAAGTTATCATACAATGAAGTCTCTAATGTGAAATCTCTAGTATCAGTGAGCGAATAAAAACTTAACTGATGCGTCTGAAGTCACACACTTCGAGCTCCGCTATGAATGAATGCATTTTGCGCCATTTTATATTTAAGTGTGTATACACCAGGGTGTTTATACATCAAATACAATACAGGTGACAGTGAAGCATCCCTTATATAATCGGATAATTAATCCCCATTTTATGCTTTCAAGACTCAAGTTTGCTTTGATCAAAATAAACGATGTACATATGCATGCATATATATTACGCACGCAGTCATTTATTTAGCTGTCACTCGAGATGATGAAGCGACTGAAAAGAGCTTGAGACCAAATCTTTCATGCATTCATGCAACCAACTCTTTGACACAGAGTTCAATAATCAAACTGGAAAAAAACGCGCCATAGAAACAAAACAAAACACGGCTACTTTATACACTTCGGACAGTCTGGAATTGGCCTTCCATTTCTTTGACTACGATTGCATGCCGTTACTCCGAATAAAGCTTCCTCCTTTAAAAACAAAGCGGAAATAAGACCAGCATGACCATGGGGGAAACCCGTTATCTGTACAATTTCATCTGCGAAGCGATCTTTGGCTGGGCAAGATAATGATTATGTGTCATTATTATTTGTGTGTATTACTATAAAGAGATTTATCAAATGTTAAAAGAAAAGAAAATACAGAATTGATGTTAATGGATCCCTATGAATACAACAACTTTTGTAATAACAGTTATGTCTGTATGTGGGAAATTTTTTAAGAGGAATGTCATTTCCCTTCTATAGGTTTTTGTTAAGTTTTCATGTTTTGGTTCATGACGTGAATTTGACCTTGCAAATAAGTATAAAAGTGAATAGTAATGATATCCAAATAGTGGTTGATACGATATAGTTGTACAAAACAATTTGATAACAAAAGAAAAATTATTATGAACAAATAATTCAAAGAGATTTGACTTTGTCTTTCCCCTGGCATATTGTGTACAAAAAACAACAACAACGAGGTACGAATGTTCCATGTTTAAGTTGGCAGTATATTTCTCTATACATATCAAATCGTCATCATTCAGCTAGTCGTTTCATGTGCACTGAAGCTACGAAGAGGATATTCCCTTAAGCACAAGGCGTATGGGAAAAGCTGCTACATTTGTTCAAGCAGCCAACATGCCTAACACTGAGTACCATTACTGGTGTTATTTAATGGTTTAGGGATCCCTTTAACCAGAGTTAATGGTTGTTGGGTTCGAACGATCCTTCCATCGCCCTCCCCACCCCCTCCTAAAAACAGAAGCAAAACAGAAACAAAACAAATCAAAGCCAAATTCTGATCATTATTTTCCACACTTTCCAACTAGCAACCATGGCCAACGCTGAAGATGAAATAGACGCAAAGAGGACAATGTGTTGGGGTGATGAGAGCGGACAGGATGAAGAAGGGGTACAGAGAGGAAGGCGACACATTCCCATCGACTCTGGAGATGACGGATGTCGGGAGGATGAGGGCGTTCAATTTGTGTCTATCCCAAGTGATCATAGCCCTCTTACGGCTGGTAATCAGACAAACAATGAGACAGCATCAGTCAGGTAAATATCAAGTTTCTGAAATAAACTCTCTACAAACTTTCATAAGTTAAATTCTAAAAAATCTAAAAATTGTTTTAACCGTTAAACATTGTGATACGCTTATCAGAAAAATAAAATTGTCATCAATGTTCCGGATTAAGATTTGTGGTGTATGTGTGTGTGTGTGTGTTTTTTTTTTTTTTTTTTTTGTTGTTGTTGTTGTTCTTGTTCTTGTGAGAAAGAGTTTTGTTAGTTTGTTTTTTGTGGGGGAAGGGGGTTGAACATTCGTGTACATCAATTATAATGTCTATAAAATATCCTTGCTGTTAATGTCTTTCATTATAGCCAATTCAATATCCACTTCATTCGTACACCACAATTTGACCTTGTTGGCAACGCTGGGTAAAAACGCCTTGATTTTCGTTCGACTTCAAAGGGAAATTAATGATGATTTTCATAATTTTACATCATGTAATATATAAATCCATAGTACCATGTGGGCCTACAGATTTGAAAAATTCATAAATTCATTGTGGTCCTTGAGTAGATAAACCAATACTCTGAAAAACCCAAAACAGTAACATTGAACAGGGATAATGACACGGGGCAACTGTAGGGGGCTCTCATATTCCAGTACTGTAACAGTGTAATTCCATTACCATACCACTCTCTTAATGATTTCACCTGTTTTAGATCTTGTGTGCTTTCTTCTCGTGTTCTGCTGCCTTAAGCATCAAATCATGCATTTTTATGTGAAGCTGCTATGTCATCATCCTGGTTCATTGTGATTTTTTTTTTTAATTTTGAAAACGTTCTTAATCCTCATGGTAATCTAAAAAAAAAAATCTGAAACTTTGTACCCAGTATAAGCAAAATACAGATGTTCAACTGCTAAAGTCTAAGAATCATTCGGAAGTCCCTTTTAATAAACTATACACAATAGACAAAATTATCAAGCTTTGTTTTAAGCCTTGATATACTAGTATTCATACAATGTATGTGGATATAAGAAATGTATTTGTATGCATATATTTGCCAAAGTATTATGGGTGATAATGATATGAATTTTTCATTGAAAATCCAACCATCTTCCTCATTACTTTTGCATATGGATACCACATGCATGGTACTATCTCGTATCCTGCCTGCCGACAAGAAATAATTATATTTTCATGGGGAAATCAAACGAATTAGATGAAACCATGCGGTACACTCAACATAAGAACATTTCGGCTACAGGAAAGTGTCAAGGACACTGTTTAAAATATGAGAAATATGTATCGTAAGATTAACAGCTTCTACGTATGTAAAAGGCTGTCTCATACGATGAGACAAGATTTACGTTCAAACCTACAGCGTATGAGCTGTACAAATGTTATGGGAACAATATGACTTTTGTGATATTCACTCAGAACCGAATGTCAGCGCATCGGACGGTTTCAAGCACTCAGTTCCTCATCGTTGATGGATATTCTCCAGAAAGAGCCATCATTGGCTTTGGCATATCTTTTTGCACGCAGAGAGGAAATCCAGGTCAGTATCAACGAACCTAGGATTGATGACGAAAGACAGAGGTTACTTTGGAGGAGTTTGGCATCAGTCTGTGACGTTGTAAGTGCTGATCACTCGGTCATCACCCTGCTAACAATGGTAGCTGACTCTAAACTGCTCACATTACATCTCGGGCCCCATCTCATCAAACTGAGAAACCTGACTAACGAAGTCAAGAGTGAAGTTGAAACTCTACTTACGGACGTACTCATCGTGTTCAAAACAATGCTACAGTGCCTACCGAGTCGAGCAACAGATATTCAAGTTTCCTTCACCCTTCTCAGAGATGCCATAGAAGCACTGAAAAAGGAGTCTTCGACTGTTTACATTTCCGAGAATCTCGAACCAATGATAAAAACCGTATCTGAACAAATTGAAGCCCTAGAAAAGGAGAAGGACCGTAAACGTCAAATGGAGTTAGTACACGAACACCCTCCACCGGATGATTTTCGCCAGCAAGCCATTCTCCCTACAACGAGAGAACTTCAGGCAGGGTATCGACCATTCCTTCGGCCACATATCACGAGAGGTGTTTATGCGGATGGAGAACACTATTTGGACGTACAATTTCGTCTTCTTAAGGAAGATTTTGTATACCCTTTGCGCAATGGAATATCAGAATATGTAGCCTTCAAACGAGCTCACCCCGGGAAGAGGATCAGACTCCAAGATGTCAGAATCTATGAGGGAGTGCGTTACATTTCGTCGAGTCATGACTCCACTGGAGTTTCTCATTTCTTGTCCTTCAAAAAGCTTAGAGTTAGATGGCAAACGTCCAAGCGTCTCATGTATGGTTCTCTAGTCATTCTTTCCAACGATAACTTTGCGACTTTTCTATTTGGAACGGTTGCTAACAGAGATGTAGAAGGACTTGAGGCTGGGCGTGTAGCTATTCACTTGGTTGATCAAGAAGACATCTCCTGCTTACAGGGCAAGACGTTCGTCATGGCAGAGTCTACCGTCTTTTTCGAAGCTTATCGTCCAGTACTCCTGGGACTACAGAGAATGGAAGCTTCTTCCTTGCCGTTATCAAGATACATCATTCACCTCAAGAATGAGGTACGAGCCCCAATGTACCTTCAGGAAAGAAGCAGGGAAGATTCCAAGAAAATGTCTAAGAATGTTAAAATGGACATAACACCACTATTTCATGGCATGGCTCGTAAAAGATCAGGTGTGTCAGGGCGTAGTATTGCAGTAATGAAAGATGATTCCTGGCCTCGTGTGACTGACGTCAACCTAGACCCGTCACAGCTGGAAGCAGTGAAGAAAGCTCTCACTACAGAACTTTCTGTTATTCAGGGTCCACCTGGAACTGGTAAGACTTACGTTGGTCTCAAGATTGTGCATATCCTGCTGATAAACAGACGTATGTGGTCCCCAAATGACAACCCTGGTCCCATTCTTTTGGTATGTTACACAAACCATGCCCTGGATCAATTTCTGGAAGGTATTGTAAAGTTCCATTCGGAGGGTCTCGTAAGAGTTGGCAGTCGAAGCAAGAGTGAACATCTCAAGCGATTCAACCTCAAAAAATTCCTTGGCAGGAGCGGATGTTGGGAACAACGGAGGTCGCTTGAAGTACACGTTCGAGATGCCAAAACCAAGCTTGATGAAACCGAACTTAGACTCACACGAGCCAGAAAGGGAATCGTTGCAGAGTTTGAACTACGTGATGTCATATCCCGCGAGCATTACAGAAGTCTTTTACGACTAAAGCATCGCAAACAAGTCGCCTCCTGGATGGTAGAGTGGCTCCTCGGCGACTGCTACAAAGACAGTGATTGGAACAAGGGAAGAGACCGTACAACGGATAGACGAAAGAGAAAAGGCACAGAAGAGTATGGTAGTGAGACCCAGAGGGTAGGAGAATACAGTGGCAGCAGTGTCTCCATAGACATTGAATGTGAAAGGGACCAGATTGAAGAACGTCGATTGATTCATGAAGGTGTCGAGTTTAAAGAGACTAGATCAGTTAAAGGCTCCCATTTTCTGGCTCTAGATCTCGATATGCTGGAAGATGACAAACATGCAAAATTGAAACGTTTCATCAAGAGAAAGATGCTAGGAAAAGACAAGATCGATTTGAGGTACATACTATCAAAACGGGATGTGTGGCGAATGTCCCCAAATCAGAGATGGGGTCTGTATCATACTTGGTTGAACAGGTATATAGCAGATCTTGAAATGCGCCTTCCGAGGTGTGAAAGTCGATACAGGCAACTATGTTTTGAACTTGAGGAAGCCAAGGACATAGAGAAGGTAAAAGTGCTCCGAGGCGCTACCATCATTGGCATGACCACAACTGCGGCTGCCAGCAATCAGCAAGTGCTTCAAAGAGTGAGACCAAAGATTGTGGTTGTTGAGGAAGCTGCTGAAGTGCTTGAGGCTCACATCATAACTGCCCTTCATTCTTCTTGCCAACAGCTCATTCTTATCGGTGACCATCAACAACTCAGACCAAAGCCAAACGTCTACATGCTGGCGAAGAAATATCATTTGGATATCTCCCTGTTTGAACGATTGATCAATAACGGATTCCCGTACACTCAGCTACAACTTCAACATCGAATGCGCCCTCAGATTGCGGACATCATGAGGAAACACTTCTACGATGTTCTTGATGACCATGACTCTGTGAAGGAATTTGGGAACATCCAAGGTGTAACCAAAAATATGTTCTTCATTGATCACGCACAGCCAGAGGAATGTATTGAGGACATTCAAAGTCATTTCAATTTGCATGAAGCGAAGTTCCTGGTTGCTCTTTGCTACTATCTCATTCAGCAGGGATATGAGACACATCAGATCACCATTCTGACAGCATACACAGGTCAGCTTCTCCAGTTCAAGCAACTGATGGGGCGCGATAAGTTTCTCGGGGTGAAGGTGACTTCTATTGACAATTACCAAGGAGAAGAGAATGAAATCATACTTCTTTCATTTGTTAGGAGTAACGATGTTGGTAGGATTGGCTTTCTGGGAATCTCAAATCGGCTGTGTGTCTCCTTGTCAAGGGCGAAGAAAGGCATGTTCTGCATTGGTAACTTCACCATGCTTGCTAAACACAGTGACTTGTGGAAAAATATCTTTCAGGATCTGCAATCAACAGACAGTATCGGAAATTCACTAAAGTTGCAGTGTAAGAATCATCCTGACATCCAGACAGACGTCAAGTCATCCGAGGACTTCGACAGTGTTCCAGGGGGAGGGTGCCTGCAGCCATGTGACACTCGACTGGATTGTGGTCATGTTTGTAGACAGAGATGTCACCCAACTGACAATCGACATAAGTCATACGTTTGCAGAGAGCCCTGCTCGAAGATCATCTGCTCTAATAACCACACTTGCCCTAAAATTTGCTCCAAGAACTGTCCTTCTAAGTGCCCTGTCATTGTGTCAAAAACATTGCCATGTTCACACATTGGCAAAGTACCTTGCGGCGACAGCTCTGACATCGTGTGTAAGGAGGATGTTGAGAAAACTCTTCAATGTTCTCATAAACGAATACTCCCTTGTCATCAAAATCCAGACAATTTACATTTGGAATGTAAGGTTATCGTTACGAGGCAACTTGAATGTGGTCATAGCAGAAGAGAGAAATGCTGTGAGCGCGGAAGATGCACAAAACTTGTCCAGAAGACTTTGAAGTGTGGGCACATATGTAAAGAGATGTGCTACAAAGATCCAGTAAATATCGTGTGCAACAAAAAATTGAAGAGAACTTTCCCTTGCGGACATACATGCAATCTGGAATGCCATGTTGACATACAGGATGTGAAGTGCTACTTCGTCACAAGGAAGCTTCTCTCATGTGGGCACGAGTTAGAAGAGGAATGTTGCGCTGCTGGTAAATGTCAGCAAGTTGTACCGAAGAAACTTCCGTGTGGTCACTCAAAGAAAGTTAAATGTTGGAAGGATCCAGAAGAGATACCGTGCACCTCAGAATGCCTGAAAGTGCTTCCATGTGGCCATAAATGCCGAGATAAATGCTGGATGCCTTGCACTGAGAAGTGTGAAGAGATGATTACCCGTGATGACTGGCCATGTCAGCACACAGTGACCGTCAAATGCTGTGACAAGCCCAGCGCATGTTACCTAAAGTGTGACGCAACACTATTATGTGGGCACTCTTGCAAGGGTACATGTGGGGAATGCAAACGAGGACGTTTCCACTTACCGTGCACAGAAACTTGTGAGAGGAGGCTAATTTGTGGGCACAAATGTTCACAAAAGTGTGGGCGACCATGCTTTCCATGTCAGCAGAGGTGTCAACAAAAATGTCGTCATGACAAATGCGGCCATCCTTGTAGTACAAAGTGTGATCCATGCATAAAACTTTGTGACTGGAAATGTCCACACGACCGTTGCCCTAAACTGTGCTTCGAACGGTGTGACATATCCCCGTGCAATGAACCATGTCCCAAGAGGAACAACAAATGTGGACATCCATGTATTGGTCTGTGTGGAGAGGTTTGCCCAAAGATGTGTCGAGTCTGCGACAAGGCTGACTTGGAGCAAATCTCACTTGGATACGAACGCTGCAATACATCACGGTAAGCTTGAAATAAAGTGTTGAAACATCTAAACAACAATACATGTTTAAACTTTATGATGATTACATGTCATTTTGTAAAATGGTAAACATATGGCCAACTATGGAACAGACCTGCAATGCGGGTAAAAAAACCCAGAAAATATCATGGGAATGTTTCACATCTTCTTTAGGAAGTACAGTTTATCTAAGTGAAAGGAGAACTATCAGTAAACTCAATGTACTGGACTTCAGAATGCAGTATTTTCCCGTCGTTTTATCTACATAACTGTAAGTATGTGTGTTTGTGTGGTTTTTTTTTCTTTCCAGGGAGTAGGGGAAGGACAATCCAGAATTAATCGAGGGTGGCGTGAACTTATTATGCTCAAGGCTTTTTCAAAATAATCATTGATTCACTGCAATGAGACTAAAAAAACAACAACATAGAGTGCATTAACGGTAACAACTGTCAGTAACTGGAGTCAAGGAATATTAGGTTTTTTTTTCTTCGAATGTCGATTGAAGCTCATATTGCGACTTGCTTTTGAAACAAAGAAGAAGAAAGATTGATTTCATATTCTTTATGTAGTTCATAATTTCTATTGTCTTTATGCTTTTTTATATTGTATGAAAAAATGGTAAAGAATGGTCACTTGCAAAAATGGTAAAGAACTGTCATTTGCAGCTCATCGAGTAGGTGCCGATGCTTCGAAGCGAGTAAACGCTACCTTCATCATTCATATTCTTGTTTGCGCCTTTCCTGCTTAAGGTACATACAACTTCAAGACTGTGGACATGTGTTTAATGTGACACAGCTAGACAACCACCTCGGATATACCAAGAATCAAGAACCACTTTCTTCACCGAGAGAACTTGTCAAGATTGTGGTAAGATTATCTTAATTTAGTGAAACTTCAACGCCGAAATCTGATCAGATTCGATATCTTTAGGTTGTGACATTTGACGTCTTGAGCCTAGTTTGATTATTTTTAAAGGCAAAATAACAAAAAAAAAAAACGTGATAAAACTATGTGTGTATTTATCCATGTATTTTCTTTCAAATGTACATAATAAATCACATAATTTGTTTGGTTACATTCAAACAAAGCAAGGTGGTAGTATATAGCTGTTGTCACGAAAGAAGATTTGACACTTTTACGAGAGACTTTCAACATATTTATGATAGGGATAAGATGAAGTAGTGAAATTGTGTGCATGGCTATATCTTTATGACAATTGAGTGGTATGTTCGTTTAAACAGGCTGTTTTCAATAAGGCTATAGTTTCCTGTTTTGTTTGCTTGTTGGTTCAGTATGAGATCCCACAGTGACGTCACAGCATGGCAATCCGAAGACTGATATATCAGCATGATCTGATGACGTGTTTTGGACATCATCTGATTGTCTCTGTCATGAAACGATAGTTTCTGTTTTGCTTTTATTGCAGCAAGTCAAACTGCATCTTAGTGGATGCCACCTGCCGTTATATGCATCCACTCCCCAAGAAAAAAAAAATAATTAAGACCTGCGCAATGGCCACAGATCCTTGCGGAGACTGTAGGCTGTAGATGGGCCTTGGTTTCCGTATCGACAAACCTGTTAGATCCTCAAAATGGCAAGACCGTTAGCAGAGAATTGTCTGAAAGGGAAAGGGGAAGGTAAACCCAATGACCGTATACACTAGCAATTATACATTTATGTACTTAAAGTATGTGTTCAGATTGTCGAAGAAGGTTTGAAGTGTATGAATTGATTGCCATATCAAAGGCCAGCGAATGGATGGGGGGGGGGGGGTAAATGTTCTTGCTGTTCCTTGCTTCCCTGCTAGAGTAGTCTGTATCCTTGTGATACACGAGAGAAACGTCAACCACGGAATTTCGTATCTATTCCTCTTGATTCTTATCTCAATCAATTACTTCTAGGTACCATCATGCCCGACATGTGGAGAACCTATAAGGATCACTCGTCGCTATGGTTCCGTACTCTTCGCATTCCGTCAGAGCCAGCAAAGCGTTTTCAAGATATTGCAGGCGGACATATCGAATGTGATGCAAAGAGCACATCAAATATTACAAGACCTTTCCCCCAGAGCTGATTCCGAAGACACTGAGAAGTCAACCAAGCGAAGTGTCAAGAGACGGGTGGGTAGGAGAGTCACCTTGGATTACGCCAGAGCCTTATGTACCCGGACACCTCTGCTAGATTATTTAACACTGACGAAATCATTTATGGATAAGTTCAAATATCTGAAGACGGAAAGTGAAGCTAGCTACAAGGGGTTTGTTGACGGCGTTATGGACGCGCTCGATACTAGTATAAATGACAGTAAAGACACTGTGGTCAGAAATTTCATCAATCTAGTGACGGAACAGCAGATCCTTGACGTTCAGAATGAACTGAGGCGACAGACCATGCTCATTGAACTATTAGAGATCTGTGCCAGAGAACCCAACCTCGTCTCGCAGCTGGATGAAGTTAAAGCAGTATTAATTCTTGACCAGCAACTGACCGAAAATCAGCTCCGCTCGGCTCAGCGGTCCTTGGGCAGTCTGTACAGGAGCTACGGCTGCACCCGCCCACGAGACCTGCCTCTGTTCAACCCCCCAGAAGTGGTTTCGAGTCACCTAGATGTGTGGAGACAGTGTCCGCAAGGGCATGTCCTTAGAGGCAGCGTGCAAGAGTCACTTGGTTGCCCGGAGTGTGAAAGTGAAGAAAGGCACCATCCGAGACAGTGGGAACCATTTGAGACTCGCAGATATAATAATGAGGATCGTAGGGTTATCACTTTTAGAGACGAAGACCCGAGGAACCGCGGCTTCACCAGTCCAGAAGAGCCGCCTCTGTTTAACCCGCCAGAAGTGGCTTCAAGTCACCCGGATGTGTGGAGCAGAGCTCCAGAGTCACTTGGAAACACGGAGTGTGACCGTGACAGAGAGGTAAGGCACCACCCAAGGAGGCAGCGGGAGCCAAAAAGGACCCGCAGAAATATTGATGAGGATCATAGGGGTAGAGGTTTCAGGGACGGAGAGCGATGGAGAGAGGGTTTTCCTCCTTTCCAAACGAATGAAGGTCCAGCTGACGGTCATGGTCGCAGAACGAAGAGACGTCAGGATTGGCTCCATGGTCAAGACAGGAAAAAACAGAGGGTCTTTTGAATTTTTATTGACACTTCACGTCCATACCATCTTACAGAACTTAACGGAACGTTATCAGTATTCCTGAGTGACAGTGCATGTAAATCGAGTAGTCAGGAAATGTACCGAACATTATACATATTTGTGAGGCAAATAAGCGTAGTGAGATTAATGTGAAAACTACTTACCAATACAATTGTTTGCTGTGGCCACCAACAATGTTGTCTGTTCTGTTGTTTATATCCGTGTACACAACTCCACATCTGAATTTACGTTCAATAATCACGTGTGTCAATTATAATAATTTCAGTATGTAACATTTATCATATTCCTGGTGAAGAGAGGATGTATTCCGAAGTATGTCACTAAATCGCAATGGTCCACAGCAATCAGATACACGGCAGACACTTCTTTAAGGACACTTTGAGTGCAGCGCAGATAAGTATACACATACAGGGCGAGTCGATTAGATTATTATGTGCCAATACGAAATTGTTTCCCTGTCGGAAGTGAATTCATTTGATTGAGTATAATAGTTTTTTCATGCATCCTTATAGACGATTTATGCCTGTCACTGCCTGTAGTGAAATTTACAAAACAAAGTTGAGATTACTCACTTGTCCAAGTACCACCATTTCTATAGATATCTGAAGGGAATGTAATAAAATTTAATGTTAAAGTTATCTGTAGACACGGTAGGTGAACCGGTGTCAAACCTTTTGTTGTTATGGAAATCGTATTGTCTTATTACAGTATCGTTCAAAAAGTCTGTAGGTTAGCACTTGTTCGGGTATGCGATGCAACGAATTCAGAGTGAGATAATTGTTGTATTTACGACTAATATAGCGAAAGCCACTAAGTAATACCAAAGTCTGTATTCCCAATTTTGATTAGTTGTTTATTTGTGTACTTGGTAATGTGTATTGTAATTACATTGTGATCAGGAGATGTACTCTCTGTATGGCTTTTAAAAGTCACATTTCAGGGTAAGCTGAAGCCTGCCGATATCAAATTTCTGAGATGATTTGAGACAGATACGATTTTCGCTTTTCGTTTCATGTCGATCAGAATTGTTATTGTTCATTAATACAATACATGGCGAAGAGTGCGGTAAAATGTTTAAGTTTTGGTCGGCCATAACTACTCAGAAAAAAATAGCGA
Organism: Diadema antillarum; assembly: GCF_040938485.1. Classification (NCBI taxonomy): domain Eukaryota; kingdom Metazoa; phylum Echinodermata; class Echinoidea; order Diadematoida; family Diadematidae; genus Diadema; species Diadema antillarum. Next base: position 55,019 of record NW_027273808.1, on the reverse strand, counting down.
AACGAAGACGATTGCAGGTACTCTAGTTATAGTATATATAAAATCATGTAGCATAGTAGTTATGTACATTTGTATGATTTTATGGGTATTGTTATTTTGCTGATTGGTAGCTGCTGTATTTTTGTCTTGAAGTCGAACTAAAGAAGCAGGGCCTGAAATCTGCGTAACAAAGCAAATTGATTTGTTTGTTTCATATTGTTACATATTCCACGTTTTAACAAATAGGGCATTAACATAACAAAAACTTGAATGAGTGAATTGTCAACTAAGCAAATAGGAGAATTTCAACGTGAAATATGAGGAGTCTTCATAGAAGCATTAGGGCGTAGATTCCCAAAAGTTGACTTGAGATGAATTCTTATATGAAATTTACAGTTGTAAAGGATAACAAGTTTTAAAGTTGGAAAGTGCATCGTCAAAGAATATAAAAAAGAAAGAAATTAATGGTCGCTACATTAACCTAGAAGAGAGTGGAGTTTGATGTCTGTCCACTGTATGGCAGGTGCCACTGTAATTCTACCAGTTCTACAAGATTCTAAAGTTCGATCGTGTTAACAGATCCTATCTTATGGAATATGCCCTCAAAATACAGATTGGGTAGAACCATGTTGTGTTGTAGATGATTCTAGGAATGTATGTGAGGCAAGTACACCGTGCTTTACTCTGTCTTGAAATCAGTCCCATACCATTGCAGTTACCGAATTATTTCTGTTTAATTCTAATTGATATACGAATCGCATATGAACAATTTAAGTTCGTCAGTTGATTTAATTTGATGTAAGCTCCAGAGTTTATGCTAAAAGGTGTAGTGAATCTTTTGATGAAAGTGAATTTGTGGATCATGAGACATGGCAGATCGGCTCCTTTACAGGGAAAATTGAACCTCTGTCAGGCGCTGACATGTCCAATGACTATAACTTTGAAGCTCTGAGAAAACGATACTCAGTTATCTTTACATGCTTTGTAAATCAAACATGTATAAGTTGTCGTGTATTTCATTTATATATAAGAATATGCATACATAATATATAAATACTTGTATATAAACATTAGCCTATGAGTATTTCAGGTAAAATCACTGGTTGAACAAACTCAGAGGCATTATAATAAAATGTTAGATTTATTTCATATTCAGATATATCGACATGATAAGACCTGTAGGTATGTTTTTATATCGCATTCTCTATACTTCTGTTACCAGTTTCACATCACAGTATACATCTGCGTTATACGTGATCTCTTAACAACGACTTGAACGAATTTGTTTTTCTAGAATGAAACACCCCCTTCATTCAACTTACATTGAAAATGAGTTTATCATTAAACTATGTATGTAAGTTCACTCTTTCTAATATCAATGAAGTATTGTTTGTAATGTTTCCGTTATTTTCTAACAAACAAGACTTCATTTCAAATCAAGTTAAAGCCTACGCAAGAATAAAATGGTTACTCATAAAGTGCAAATGAACTACAATTGTACCTATAAGATTTTCTCGTAGTGGCATATCGCGCTCAGTCCGAGAGCAAATGGTGTAATTAGTCGTACAACTGCTTTCAATGCAGTGTGAGTTTTTGTATGTATTTATGTATATAGACTGACGTCAACTGTACAGGTAACCAGGCAAACATTCAAAAGCAGATTAATACAGTCTGTCAATTAGTATTATTTGCTACTCATACGTTACTTCAAATGTAAATGTTACACTCTCTGTAAATGTTTCCTGGACAACAAGAACCAGCAGGGACATTATTATACGTTACATACTTCATATGCATAAGAATAACTTTCTAACATACAGTAAACCTACGTTTTATTTACTACAGTGGTTCATAACTTATATAATACACAGAAGTGATATTAACCGGTGCTATGAATTCTGTGCAGGATAATGTAAACCAATCTTTTCAGACAATACATGTGTACGGGATTAATTTTGCGTACAGAGTTGCACATGAATGTCAAAGTTAAAACTTTTTTCTTTATCTTTTTCCTCAAAAATATATGAACAGAAACAAAATTTCAATTCGATTATTCTGACAACGGCCGCGCCGGAATGCAGAATACGGCTCTGACATTGTGATGCTTTTTTATTCATGCGTCTGTTTTCTGTTATGAGTAGAATCACTTGTTTCACAAACCCTCATCAATCATTTGAATGCACATAATTTACTGTGAATGCATATAATGATTAAGAAAAAAAATCGTGGCCAGGCTTTAGAAAAATCATGTTTCATTCTGCTTACCGCGGTTAGTATGGTCGAGTGCCAGGAAAATGATTATTAAACAGTCTTTAAGTCTCTCATGTAGTACTTTTTGGTTACGAGTATGTTTAAGGACTTGGTTATATGTATAACTAGTAGTTAAGCTTAATTTTCATTAATTGAATTTTAATACGGGAGCATGCAGTGAGGATTCGGCTACAACCAAAAGTTTAACTGTTGATTTGATTCGATTTTATTTCTGCATTTTCGCTGAGTAAATATAACCTCACAAACAATTTTCCACATTAACCATACATTGGACAAAAACAAATAATATAATGATATGTGTACTCATGTATATATACAGATCATAGAATATAGTATACGTAAAAAGTAGTCAATTGTAGTTTGTGAAAGCGTGCCTATATACTTACGCCTTTTAATCAAGATACTTGTACGTATTCAAACTTCATAATGACTAGACATGTAGACTTAGATGATTTTTAAAACTTTCAGAAAGATTGATCGTATTATGATGAACTGTCTTATCTGGTGTAGCACAATGAGGTGTGACAAACAGCATCGTAATTATTGGTAATGATGAATGACGATAGCCTTTTCCTCTTACTTACACCTGCACCGACCAGTCACAATGACAGTTATTGACGAAGTTGTTTGAAAATAAGTTTTTCATGGCTTAAATGTGCCAACTAAGAAGCTCTTTCTGTAGGATTTAAGCCGTCATCAACTGAAAAGTTGTCTTTGCTCACTTCAACTATAATCAGCTATTGGAAATGGTTACACATGTGCTATTACAAGCATGTTTTCTGTAGTACAGGTTTGACAGTGCAATGATATTGATATCTTACGAATTTATTCCAGTTTGATCAATGTTGAGGTGGAATCAGGGTCGTCGTACATCTCGTTGCCCTCTCAAAGCAAAAGCGCTGCTGTTGATGACCAAGGGGCAGTCACACAATACCCTGAGAAGCTCGTAAGAAATTTTCGGCAGAGACCGGAGGGGGGGGGGGGAGGGGGGGGGGGAGGGGGGAGGGGGGAGGGGGGAGGGGGGGAGGGGGGGAGGGGGGGAGGGGGGAGGGGGGAGGGGGGGAGGGGGGAGGGGGGTCATGTGGGCTGACTAGACTCCCACCTGACCCCCATCCTGCCACTCGCACCCTTATACTCTGAGTTTAAATGACCCCCCCCCCCCCCCAAAAAAAAAGATAATAATAAATAAATAAATACAAAATAAAAAAAATAAATTGAAATAAATAAATGAATAAAAATAAAAAAATGAACATATTATAGAGTCTAAGTACAAATTATTCAAAACGCCTGAATCTTCGGAAGGTTTCATGGCTCCTCGGGATTGGGGTGAAGAGAGAATGAAGGCAGCAGGATACCCCCCCCCCCCCCCCTTCACACCATCTTGCTCACAAAATACACTGATACCTTTGTATGAATTTGCATTTTCAACACAAAATGCCCAGATATAGGCCTATGACTTCATTATCTGCCATTGGTTATAAGCGTTGATTTCTCTCTATTTGTCTTGGGTCTGCCACCTCTTATGTTGTGTCAGTCTCTACTCAGTGATTATGACTTCATCTGTTCAGTAAAAGAACTGTTCAGAATACCGTCGCAGCTGTAGCACGACGCGTGTTCTACTAAAGGTATTTCAACAAAAATGCTCAAGTTCAAGTTCACTTTTCTCCATGTCAGCATATAAGTAATTCAAAAGCAGGGCACACGTTATACTCCCGATGAGAATTAAAGAAGTGAAATAACATTGAGTAATAAATAATTAGGGGACTGGAAATGGAGACCCCACTTGAAAAAAAAAAAGCTTGTAGATTGTGGGTCCCACCAGTTATACAAGGAAAAAGAATGCGAGGACATCAAATCCAGCAAAAATTACTTAATCAATGGACTGAATCAAATATAAATTAATGAATATATCATTGTTATTGTTAAAGGGGTTAAATATTAAAAGCAAAGTGTAAAATCCAGCCGTGACAAGACTTACAAACAGTATTCAACAAGACAGGTACCTTGTGGGTTTTTAAATAGGTCCTGTATACCTTTGGGTGCAGTGATCTAAAAAAAGAAAATGTTCAAGATATCACTTTTGATGCATATGTGTAGGTCAGTTGTATCACAAACCATCCTAATATATAAAATATTTGCAATTAAGCCTAAAACATAAGGAGATACCACTATTTTTGTCATTAAACCGTAACTGTCATGACTGTAGACGAATTAGTCTGAAACCATTTTTATAACTATTGTTCACATTATGGCCAATGTATATTTAACAATACTTAACATTGATTATACTGGTTCAAATTTTTACATTGGTTGTTTCCCTATTCCTATCTCACATTTTAGAACTATTTTGAAGCAGTATAGTGCTGGGTTTTTGTTTCATCTGCAAATGGCAAATTATGTCTTTAAGACACACAATGTTGCCTGCCGTAACCAAATACTAGTAGATCACACAGCGTGTTTGAAGAAAATACTTCAGACGTGATGGCGATTGTAAACATTGCCAGACAACCACAATAACTTTGCAAAGCACACATTGATTTGACACTTCCTCGTCACATTTTTCGCAATACGCCCACTCGGTATTCCACATATTGCGAAATCCACTCAACGTGTAAACAGGAAGCGAGAAGAAATTGCGAAGTGCAGTATTTGACATACGTGATCCTAGATGGCGAGATAACAATGGGTGCGTGGTACGCAGGTTTGCATGGGCAAGGGCACAATAGTTATCATGCGTCTGTGGGGTGTGTGTGTGTGTGTGCGTTTGTGAGTATGTAAGGAGGGAATCTGTGTGAGTGAAAGTTCTTGACCAAAGATATTTACACCAGCAGGATTTGAAATCAGGAGCTTCCATTTATGTGTACAGTGCCCAGACTGCCATTTTAAGGGCAACGTCCTCACGGTAAGTGATTGACATTTGGACATTGTAAAGAATATATTATTATGAAACAATATACGGATTTAAAGTTTAATTACTAAATCTTTTGCCTACCTCGTATGAGAAACTAAAGAAAGTCAATAGATTTAAAACCATCTAAACACTGGTCATTATATCTGCGCATGCATAAGTCTATGTATATTTGCTTCATTTATTAAAACAACATATTACGTATGCTGATGAAAAGTAAGGGGATCAGTAACTTACATTGCTTGTCCTGAGATGCTACGAACAGAAAGTGAATTTGGCTCCCGCCTTACGTCAGCAGTAGCCTACGAGATCAATATGAATGCATGTGCATGATTGTGTAATATCTGTATGTGTGCTCAGAATGTGCAAGTATGAATTCAGTGTCAACGGTTTGAGTGTTTCTGCAAAAGTTAAAGAAGAAAAAAGAAAAAAAATATGCTAAACATCGGTCATTTGTTTTTGTGTGTTTGTCGACGCGACTTCTACAGGAAAGAAGACTAAAATGGATATCTATAGCTTATGGCTGTGTAACTGCAATTCGCTAAAGCAAAATGTGCAACAATAATTTTTTGAAAGACGCACTTCATCGACTGTCCGACAGTCGGTTATGCATATGCTATACTTACGCGACCAAGCAGAACCATTCGTGTTGCTTTATTCTAAAATGTAGCGCAATCTCATCCCATGTTCACGTGTACTTAAGCAAACAGAGTAAAATCAAGCAACAGAACGATACATATTTCAGAAAGATCGGACATGAGTAAGACAACTAGCGAGTCTTTCAGTTCCAAATGATTTCGTGAAGCAGTAATCAAAGTCACAACCGCATTCGGCAAAAAGATGGGGTGATGACGCAATCATTGTCCCACTAGTCACCCACTGACCGGCAGACAAAGATTTATAATTTTTCCGTTTTTTTAAGGAAACGAGAGAGAGAGAGAGAGAGAGAGAGAGAGAGAAAAGATTTTATTTAGATGTGCGCATTTATAAACGAGAATAATGATAACTTTAAAAACTGTAATAATATTTCAGGTCCGATTTTGATGAAGAAAAAAAAAATGGAAAAAATGCGAGGACATCAAATCCAGTAAAATTACTTAATAAAAAAAAAATCCAGCCTTGACGAGACAAACAAACAGAATTCAACAAGACAGGTATAAGTTGTTGTGTTTTAAAGAAAGAATAGAGAGAGAAAAAAATATGGGCCCTATGTAACAAATAATTTTCCCCAGACAATACTAACATAAAACATACTTAATAAATCTTAGAAATATTAAACAAGAATAAATTTATTCCATTTTCTTTATATGGCTTTACTTTATTGTAAGTCAACGTGAATAATGAGTAACTTTTCACTTTTTTATAAATTGCACGATGCCGACATACGCAGTGTCATGCATGGATACATGTTATAAACATTGCAGTAGCAAAGCACATTAAGGAATTATTACGGAATGAGGGAAATTCGTGACACGGAATAATTCACCATCACTCCAAAACTTAAAGTTATAACAACTTTATTCCTCCCTCTGAATTCCTCGGACAGCATGGTCCCAGCGTCACTCGAAAATGAGCTATCTTGACTTCACCTGGGCCAAACAGGCCACACCTCCTTTGTATAAAAGGCATATTCATGACAGAATCAATATCATCCCACACATATCTGGGAATTCCACCCAGTTGGGTTTTCCCCGCTGTGTGGCATAATGCGTGTGCATGGGGACACGGCAGACGGGTTCCATCATGATGCCTGTAACATTATTCGATGTTGCAATAACAAGTATGATATATGTGTGTGTGTGTGTGATATTGAATGACTATGAAACAGCATTTATGTAGCACCATCTCTTGCAAAAAAAAAAAAAAATAATAATAATAATAATCAAAGGCCTCCGGCTCCCACAAGGTGACACACATCATTCTCAAAGTTCAGATTTTGTGTATAGGCCTATGCCTGTTATATATAATATACCTATATAAACATACATATTACATACATCCATATAAAAACTACTAGCTGATAATGTAGCTCATGCACAAATAGACTTGTCTTTCTTCTAATATGCATAAAGCAAGCTCTTCTAACTCTTCACCTTTTCCACGTTACTTTCCCCAGTACCAATTAAGGCTTATCGAGGGACATGAGGGGATGTGAAATTCCGCAAACAGAAATGATTATTACTCATCGATTCATGATTTTCAATTATTAACAATTTCAGGTTTACATTGCTGGTCATGAATCTCTCGTGAAATTCTTTGCTGGGCGGACAATGACATTATTAAGAATTGTGTACGAAATTTAGCTCCCACGGTAATTGTACAAACTGCCAAGCACGCGGGCGCAGCATTACACTCCGCTATAACTTTGATTAAACAGTTTGAGTCATATCGTTATATACATTAAGCGTGTTGAAATCCGCTCAAAATTCTACACCTATAAGGATTAAATGAATCGATACGCTCAAGTCGTCTAATGATTGCCGACTACAAACCGTTTCACCAACTTATTCTTGTCTTCTGATTGACAGGTATTCAGTTGTTTCTTTTTATCAATGTACCATATAACATCATTTACGTTGCTGACGTCACACCGTACTATTATAATGCGAGTGGGATTCCCCAGCGATCGCAACAGTTTTATACTGGCTAGACCATGTTAGACGCTGCGAAATGCTGTGTAGCGAAATCCATGATCAGGTTCGCGGAGACACTGCAGTTGGTTGGCCATTCATCCTCGAGGTCCCTGCCGAAAGGAACGGAACATGACTGCTGTCCGATCAATGTCTACTCTTCTTGGCGGGCGATGTAAAAATATCGTCTCTATTTGAGTCTGGACTTGGAAATCGGTCTGCGAGGCATTTGTACCTATATCATTTAGGATACCAGAAATAGCGATGATTTCGGTACGTTTAAATACAGGAAATAGCACAAGTCGCCATCGTGAGTTCGTTCAATTTGATCTCACCTCAGGCAATCTCTTCTCCCTGTGATCTGCACTACGAGGGGATCAATTCTGCCAGGTAAGCAAAATCTTTGTTCGTTTCTTTGTTTGTTGTTGTTGGTTTTTTTTTTCTTGGGGGATAACGACCTTGACCATTAGCACAAGCTTTTGACGGGAAATTATGATGTTAGCAATAATTCACAATGCACCAACTCCACTTACAGCAAGATGCTCATGAAAAATGAAAGGGAAAGTGAGAGCATGACTCAATGATGTGTCGATCCGGCTACAACGGAATTGGCCAAAAGTCGGGAGAATCCAATTCTCGCTATCGCCAATGACGTAAAAAGTACCCGGATGTGGCTTTTCCTTCAAGATTTAGTGCACTTGGTAGCAAGGGCACTTCCGGCGCGGGTCATAATTTGCACAACGCTAGCGTGCGCGTACGTGTACCTTACCTATAGCGCAGCGGCGACCACGGATACTAGTACAGTAGGCCGCTGTATACGTATACCGCCCGAGCCAGCGAGTGGCCAGGCCTGTCATACTCGTACACTGTAGTCCCCGCCGCCGGCACGGCGGCCGGCCTTGCATTAGCATGCACCACTAGCACTCACTGCACGCAGCGCATAAGCTAACACATACCGGTACGGCGTACATCACAGATCAGTCATCTCTGCATACGCTGAAAATATGCTGGAAAATATTCACCCACCTGGATATACAGTATATCGTCATGGAATTCCCATCTTTTTTTTTTCTATTTGTTCTCTGTCGAAATGTCGCGAACACAATCGGGAACGAACAGTGATCTCGAACTTATCCTGTCTCCGAAGCAATTTCTTTCAAGCAAGTACGTACAATGTACGTACATACATGTAGGCACTAGGCCTACTTATACCTAGTGCAAGTCGCGCGTGCACGTACTGCGCTGTGGAGTCACCCGCAAACTTCACCCACGCGGCCACGTCACGTCTCGCATGCCAGTAAGGGTCCTATTTCTGCAGATTTTTTTCATTTATTGTCGTGCGAACAACACATGGCAGCTTCGCAGCAACAACCAATAGTCGTATTAACAGCAATTTCTTAAGAATGGAGAAATTTCAAATCATATTAAAGCTGTAATTCAAGTCGAGAAAACCGGAAGTACACGTAGAATACAGTCGGTTGTGTGTGTAAATAGGGAGCTTTAGATTTTAGACGCGCGGACGTTCAAAGGAAAAAAACATGTTCTGAGCTTGCGCAGTAGCGCGCGTAAAGTCAATCTATTTTTAGCTTGCGTCGCCTGAGTTGTTTACTACGCGTACTGGGCTATTTTCACGTCCGCACAGTTTGCGACGTAGAGAGCTTCTTCATGCACTGATCATATGGGGGCGCGATTTTATTTTTTATACGTTGCGTCCCAGCGTAATCTAAAGCTACTTTTCCACACGACGCAGGGAGAGGAGAACGTCCAGCGCAAGCGTCGGCTCAAACGTCCGCGCGTCAAAATCTAAAGCTCCCTAATAGCATTAGTCACGTATCACGCGCGTACGAACGGAAGTGACTTTGCTACCGGACTATCCCATAATGCACCGTAAATGACGCTTAAATCATCATCCGGGTACTTTTTACGTCATTGGCGATAGCGAGAATTGTCTTATTAGGGAGCTTTAGATTTTCGACGCGCGGACGTTCAAAGGAAAAAAACATGTTCTGAGCTTGCGCAGTAGCGCGCGTATAGTCAATCTATTTTTAGCTTGCGTCGCCTGAGTTGTTTACTACGCGTACTGGGCTATTTTCACGTCCGCACAGTTTGCGACGTAGAGAGCTTCTTCATGCACTGATCGTATGGGGGCTCGATTTGATTTTTTCTACGTTGCGTCCCAGCGTAATCTAAAGCTACTTTTCCACACGACGCAGGGAGAGGAGAACGTCCAGCGCAAGCGTCGGCTCAAACGTCCGCGCGTCAAAATCTAAAGCTCCCTAATAGCATTAGTCACGTATCACGCGCGTACGAACGGAAGTGACTTTGCTACCGGACTATCCCATAATGCACCGTAAATGACGCTTAAATCATCATCCGGGTACTTTTTACGTCATTGGCGATAGCGAGAATTGTCTTATTAGGGAGCTTTAGATTTTCGACGCGCGGACGTTCAAAGGAAAAAAACATGTTCTGAGCTTGCGCAGTAGCGCGCGTATAGTCAATCTATTTTTAGCTTGCGTCGCCTGAGTTGTTTACTACGCGTACTGGGCTATTTTCACGTCCGCACAGTTTGCGACGTAGAGAGCTTCTTCATGCACTGATCGTATGGGGGCTCGATTTGATTTTTTCTACGTTGCGTCCCAGCGTAATCTAAAGCTACTTTTCCACACGACGCAGGGAGAGGAGAACGTCCAGCGCAAGCGTCGGCTCAAACGTCCGCGCGTCAAAATCTAAAGCTCCCTATTGACCGATTCTGTGACGCGCTATGTGTATTTTTGGCATGGGCAGCGCCATTACGCGGTGTCTTAGCCGCCCCCCCCCCCCCCTCTCCTCTCCCCCACCCCCTTCCGCGCACTGAATGGAAAGCTGATGCATGGTTGTTTTAGCCAATGGGCGTGTCGTACTGAGTGCGCGAATGCTTGCTTAGTGCGCGAACCTTTGTTACAAGTGCGCGATAAACATGTTGCCCGTCGGGCGGGAGGCGTTTTCTTTTTAAGACGGCACAGATTGGGGCATGGCGCGTGTTAAACCTATGGGAAAAAAGTTGGGTTAGGGTTTTTGGTTATGGTTACGGTTAGGGTTAGGGTTAGGGTTTGATGGTTAGGGTTAGGATCAGGATTAGGGTTAGGTTTAGGGATAGGGTCCCCGATAGATTTTTAGTTTCCCCAATCTGTGCCGTCTAAAAAAAAACACGCGGGCGGGAGAGAGAAAGGGGGGGGGGGTCGGTTAAGACACCTCATGGCTGCACCCAGTGCCACAAAATGTCTGCTGCCCTCAACGATCCCGAATCGGTCAATAGCAGCACGATATTTCTCTGTTTTCTGCTTTTGCACATAACACCATTCACACACACACACACACACGCATACTCACACACACACACACACCATTTAAATCCGGTGTAGAGATATAAGGGGACATACACAGTGGTCCTGGAAATGAGTGCTTCGAGAAAAGCACTCTCAAAGATTTCACGAGGTAAGGGACAGGGGACAGGTATACGAGGAATTCCATCATGAACAGCCGCCACAATGTTTATTTATATAGATGTCTGCCAAAGGACAAATCAATGACCTTGCTTCATGCAGGTCGGAATCACAGTAGGCCTTTATCTGCGCATGCGCATTTCATTTATATGTCTCGCGCAGTCGCAAAAACACGTGCTATTGGGTGTGCGGTTTTTTCCTCGCCAAACAGCAGTCCCTTCAAAGGACTACGTACACATGATATTATCGCAAAACTCTCCTCCGCATTTTGTCACCGTACAAACTATCAAACTACATAATCAGGATATGTTATAGTTATTCAAAATTTTATATCTTGCATAATGTTTGCCATCTATTACTGTACTTTATTTGCCGCCCCAGAGGCTCTCTTATTTTGTTGTTTCTCTCTGAACAAGGCATAATCATATTCATCGATTTATTTTGTCGAAGATAACACCTCTTCGCTCTCAGACACATGCATGTGTCTTTATCGTTTTCCATTAAGGTGACTGAGTTCTAGTTTCAATCACTTCCTTTTTGTATTTTAGCAACGCAATGACAACCAGAAAAGAAGATATGAAAGTTAAACAAACAAAAAGGCGAAAGAAATGCTAAAAAAGCAAAAACAAAAGGACATTTCGATCATCATTGGAAGGGCAAAAACGGTAAAATCAAATGTAAAGTCAATGTTCAGAAATTTAATTTTCCCACAAAGATGCATTATTGCATTCACGGAAACAAAAAAAAAAGAAGAAGTAAAAACCTTTTCAATTACTTTTGTTGTGCACACTTTCAATGATGGAAGACTATTGACTGTATTTACCTTAGATTTGCCAGCATCAAATGAAAATTGAAAATGAAACAACTTAGATATCTCTCTGCTTTATCCATGCTTCCACATTTTTCTTGTCATACTTCAACAATCACAGTTTATGAAGCATTCATTGACTCTCAGGTTGATAACTTTTTTTGGAAAAATTTTCAAAATCTACCGACAAATTGATGTAATTCGGTGACTATGAAAAAAAAAGTTTTCCCCTGAACAAACTAATCACTGATTTTTCTCTACCGGTAAATTGCTTCTGTACATGAGACTCCTTGAAACTCACGAAAAAAATGTGAAAATATCTCCTTTAGGTCTTCTGCAATGCTGGTAACGGAATTACGTGGTAATAGAATTTGACGCATGTACAATATGGAAAAGAATGAGATAAAAGAATGTCAAGAGGTCATGAAATAGTTTCAGGGCTTTATCTTTGAGCTTAATGGTGCATGGTAGTGGTTAACAGTAAAGGTGTGAAGGTTGAGGTTCATGTATAATACACTGAAATGACTCATCTTAGTTGGAGGCCTCTGACAGTGAGTCCTGGCGTCAGGGTACATGTCTTACTAGCCTCATGTGGTGAAAGTCTCCTCCCTGCTATCAACATTTTCGCATATACAAGAACTACATGGAGACTATGTGCTAACTTATGACTCAGTAAGAAGCTCACTCTTGAGCATGTTGAGTGTAAAAAAGAAATCATTTTGAGATCTGAGATATCGATGTATATTTTCTTGCTAAAAAAAGTATCATGGCTAGATAAGAAATAAAGTAAAGGGTGAGGGACTATTAATGGATGTGATGCAGTATAGATTGAACAAAGATTAGACAGAAGAGGAAGGACACTGAATTTCTTTCGAACACTGCTACTAACAGAGGGAAATGAAATTGAGGAAAATTTGGGTGAGGAGGGATCAAATAAAAGAGAAGGATCATACACAATATGTTAGAAGTTTTAAATCTTGACACAGCAGCGCCCTTTTTTTTGAACCTGCATTATGATGCCCATTGAATGTCACACCTTTTATATTTCTGTGAGACTTTATTTAGGCTAAGTTGATAGTCTGACCTATTATTGCACGTGTCCTCTTTTCTTCCTCAAGTCCTTTAACTTTAATGGTAGGTAAATGACAATGACCTTCTATCATGTATTAGATATTTCCTCCATAGAGACACTTATTTTGATTTTCTTGCCCCTTTGATCCAGATCATCTGCTCCCCCAGTGAAATTTGACCTTTAATCCTTTTTTTCAGGAATAAAGGCAAAACACTATTTGTGGTACTAATATATCAAATAAGTTTCTGTTGGAGTGCTCTAAAATGTAGTAGGCATGCACATCCCGTCCTTTAAAAAAAAATGATATGAAGTCATTGCATTTCTGCTCAATTCTTCGTTTTGCCACATGCAATGCAATCCACCTATAGTGTCATTGCAGTGTATTTCATCATGTGCTGCCAGGCAGTCAAAATGCCACTTGCTGCGAAAGAGAAGACGCAGATTTTTTGTTGAGCAAGCGCTCAAAGAAGAAGAAGAAGAAGAAGAAGAAGAAGAAATTGAAAAAGTCAAGAAGGAAGACAGAGACAGGAAACTTATTTGTAATTCATAAGCTAAGTCATGAATACAGCCAATGATCAAATCACTGTCATATTTTTAAAGGCGTCACTTGCAAAAATGTTTGCAGTCAGAAGTATAGTATACAGTATACAAACATTGTTCACAGATATATTTTGGCTCTAATTCAGTGACCTGCAGATGGAGGCTCTCGGATTTAAGATGAATTAAATTTGGTGGACTCACTCTAATAGTTCAAAAAGTTGTAATTTATTAGTGTTAATTTACTGCATTATAAACCAGTTTAGTTTGTTAATTTCATTTGTGTGGACTGAAGTACACCGTAAAGACATTAAATTCTATCAAAGTATATACCAGGAGGCAACCTCGGCAATTAGTAAAATGATATTTTTAAGGATTTATATAGTATAAGCCACAACGTTATACTGATGATCGAACACTCGTGCAGTAATAATCTATATTATACCAAAACTTTCTTTTCAATCTACATATGAACGAATTGTTATTTATTTTGTTTGTCACTGCGTCTTTTCATTTCAGGAACTAAAAGTTCCAAAGCTTCATGTGTGGTCATCCGTAACATTGTGTTCAATAATGTGTCTGCTAACTGTGCTCTCGCACTCATAATTGGTACTTTTAACATGATTGAAATTTGAATCACGCCAGTTTATTCTTTTTTTCATTTGCATGTGCACATAATATATACATGTATGTAATTCCCATATTTTATCAATGATTTGCACCTTAGGAATAAAATAACAGAGAGAGGTGTCTGAAGTGATATTAACAAAAAAAATTCAAGAAAATGTGGATGTTGTTGACTGGATTTATGGAAATGCGTTTGTGTGAGTCTATTGTAGTGTTATTCCGTTACGATGTGTCTTAAATGTAATTTTTCTACTTGAGTGTGAAATTCTACCTTGAAGTAGACAAATCTTGATGGATGTGATACTTACAAGTTATTAGATCTTGACTACCATATTTACAACCATTAATCATAGTTGTAGCATGAAAATTTTATACTTTTATGACCAAAACTCATTTGACACCTATACACTAGTAGCAGTTTAAGATTAGATGTTAGGACTTATTGAGTAATTATATTATATTTGATTATATCAATATATTAAAGCATGAAAATTGGATACTTTTGTGACAACAGAAACTCATTTGGCACCTATGTAATAGTTGCAGTTTTAAGATTAGATGTTAGAGAGGACTTATTTGGTAATTATATTATATTTCATTATATCATTATGTTAAAGCATGGAAATTTGATTCTTTTGTGACAATAGAAACTCATTTGGCACCTATTTATACACTAGTAGAAGTTTAAGATTAGATGTTAGAGAGGACTTATTCAGTAGTTATATTATATTTCATTACATCATTATATTAAAGTATGAAAATTGGATACTTTTGTGACAATAGAAACTCATTTGGCACCTATATGCAATAGTAGTAGTTTTAAGATTAGATGTTAGAGAGGACTCACTTAGTAATTATATTATAGCTGAAGGCATAAATGATCTTTCTCAAGACATCTAAGAATACACGAGTATAAAGAATTTGTATTTTTCAAGTGTATTTCAGAAGGCGTAATTCCTTTACGATTTGTGTAATCCCGTTTACACTGGCTGGGGGGGGGTCTGCTGCTATGAAAATGTGATTAAATGTTACAAAAACAATCCAACTAAATTGGAGTTTTCATAATCAGATTATAAAATAAGACAAAAAACATACAGTGCATCTGTTATAGATTTCAGAGAATAACTATGATCCTAAATCAGGGTTGAACTTAAGACTCAGTTTTCTGGTAATTCCGTTACCATCACACATCTACCTCCTTTGTAACCACACAAGTGAGAACATTTAACAAGATTTGCATTTTAGGTACCTTTGCATCTATTAACTGTATTGAGAAAAGGCAAAGTAATCACTCCAGTGTGTGTGTGTGTGTGGGGGGGGGGGGAATATGAGCCAGAATTCTCTGATTTGTAATTACGTTGCCGCGGAATTGCCCAAGACACGTTTAATTTATCTTTACGTTTTGTTTAACTTTTGTTTGTAACAAACGAAAACATAAGGAAAAGCTCATCATTCGACGTAATAAAAAAAAAAAGTGAAAACATTTTGCCCGTGGGGATCTGTACTGTATAAAATTTTCGTTATTCTCCTGTACTAAGGAAAACTTCTCCAGAATAATAGATTTTTCTTATATGAACGACGTGTCTATCACCAGCATGACATTGAACAAGTTGAACATTCCTATATTATCATAGACCCGGGAGTTGGAGGTACTGGTAACTTGAAACTGGCAAACAGTTTCAATGTTCTGTTGTAATACGAACGCTCAATCTCATTTTTCAGTCAACAGTACAAACACAAAAGATGTAGGCCTATGTGGTGTCTAGTTTCTGCTAAACTTTCGACAAAACTGTATAAACCCCTTTATAATCAATTATACTTTTGTTTATTGCTTCTGACCAAAGCCTAACAGATTGTTTTCCGGCAATTCTTTCAACTTTTCAACTTTCAACTTCATTTTCACCTCCATCAAAATGAACAAAGAAATTATGTACATTGCATATACACGGGATATTTGTGATACAGAACAAAATTTGAAAAGGTACATAAGATAATTATGAAAATGAAAAGTAGATGCGATTACATCTTTGTTAAATACAAAAAGCGTATAATACAAGTCAACTAAGGATGAGGATGGAAGTGGAGGGTCCCACTAAGAAGCAAAGCTTGTACGATATGGGACCCTCAGAAAATACACAAAACATCAATATAAAACACAATAAACGAACCGATGTCAACTGACATCAAAATGATTGGGAAGAGGAAAAAGAGAGAAAAGGAAAGGAAAAAAAGAGGAAAAAAAAAGAGGAAAAAAGAGAGGAAAAAGAGGGAACTACAGCATGTGCCATCGTGGACGCAAGCAATCTGGATTTCATAATGTAAAATAAGTGATGAAATACAAGCTGGATTGAATGTAATGCAAAACATTTTTTATACGAAGTTATGTTGGTAAGAATGCAGGAGAAAAAAAAACACATCGTTATATTTAGAACACAGACAGGGACATACTTAGGAGGACTTATGTAAAAAAGAATGATGACTTGACTGAGATGATAAAGGGAAACTAACTCTGTTGGATGTTGTAAAATTTCAATAAAAATGATTTAAATTTATTCTTGAAGGAATTCAGAGATTGAGCTGTTGTAATGTTACTGGGAAGTGAATTCCAGTACTTTGGCCCGTCGTAAATAAATGTGTTTTGAGCCAACAAAGTTCTCAGAAATGGCAAATGGAAATCATTTGATCGCCGTGTTGGATAATTATGAACGGATTGATTTCTTTGAAACATTGTTTCAAATATATTTGGGAGATTATTTTTATCATAATTATACATAAATTGTCCTAGATTAAACAATTACAAATCACTAATTTTCAATATTTTATGCTCATAAAATAGTGGGTCAGTGTGGGACAAAAATGCAGTATGACATATAACACGGAGTGATTTCTTTTGCAATAAAATAATATATGATAAATTATCTAAGAATGTTTTATATGTATTTCCCCACGCGAGAATACCGTAACTTAAATATGGCAATATTAAGGATGAATATAATACGAGCAGGGACGACAAAGGGAAACAAAACTTAAGCTTATTAATTATACCAATATTACGTGAAATAATTTTACATATACTGTCAATATGAAATTTCCAGGACAGCTTATTGTCAACTGTTACTCCAAGAAATTTTATATGGGAAACATTTTCGAGTGGAGTACCATCTAAAACAATATCAACAGGTAATGCCTCAGTAGAATTACTAAAGAGCATATATTTTGTTTTTTGAAGATTAAGAGATAGCTTATTTGCTTTTATCCACTGGGTAACATTTTCTAATTCCAAATTTATTGTATTAACAAGGGTAAAAAGATTATTGTGTGAAAAAAATAGATTTGAGTCGTCTGCAAAAAGAATAAAAGAAAAAAGTCTATGTGCTTGCAGTCTATGTGCTTGCAACGAAAGACATCCTATATGCTGGACGGATCAATCACTTAAGATTTATGTGATTAGTACCCCACATATTCATTTCGCTATTCGCTCTGCGTTCTTGCAACTTGAGACACATGCATTTGAGTGTATGCTGGTTAATTTCTTAAAGTATTTGCAGCGTACGCAACACATGCACCATTTCATTATGCCGATTAATCACTTCTTTTATGTTGTTTCTTTTGTAACATTGTTGTCAAATCTGGAATCCCGATACACCTATTTAGATTTTTTTTTCCAACTTGCAACCCATGTATTTATTTCATCTGTTAATTCCAGTTAATTACTGAAGCATATCCTTTAATTTGTATTCACTCTGGAATGCCGGCTGAGCTCTTCAGGCTTTTGCAACGTGCAACCGCAGTAATTTTATGTGATAGGAAGAGATCCCCCGTACGATATCTCAATCTCTTGTCCCCGGTACAGGCTTAGAATTTACCTCATGAAGAAAACCTTATTAATTTCAGGCCATGGAATCCTCTCATACTATTGACTTTATTGATGATTATTATAGGTTTTCAAAGATGCTCGGTAAAGAGGTAAGGCCATTCATTTTTATTTTAAGGTAAAATATGTAGTGTTGAGCTCGTTGCCATGCCCGGCTTATTAATCATGTTTGCATCTTAACCTCATTATCCAGTAATGGCGAGTCCACGAAACGCCAATTACGGTGGGGGACGTGGCGGAGGGAGAGTAGGTAGACGACAAGGTGGAAGGGTCCATGAAGAGACTGAACGAGGAGGAAGACGACATCCAGATGCCCTTCGTTTTGGAGTTCGGGCCCCACGGGAGGAACAGGGAGGTGCGGATGGTTCAAGGAGGGGGGCACCACACTCGACTCGTGGTAGTCGAGGTCATGGTACAAGACATGACTCTGTCAGGTAAATTTTTGTTATGTTTTCGCCGCATTCTTTCATTGAGCAAAGCAAAAAGTTTATTTTTGTTAAGAAAGTTAAACGACCTGCAATGACTATAGAACTCGATGCGTTTCAGTTGAAGGATGTCTCCTTATGAACAAGAAGGGGAAGAAGAAATAAGGGTAAAACTATGACAAAGTGACAACTGATATATCATAGATCTACACCTTATTCTTCGTATGCGCAACCATGAAATTCTATGCACGTATTTTTCACGTTTTTTTTTTTCATTTTCTTTCTCAGTGTTTCATACACACATTTTGAAACTTGCATCAGACGTTTAACCACGTTTTCTGATGTAAATTTTGTTCATGAATTCAGTCATTGTTATTTAAAATTGCTTAAGGGCAGATTTTTATTTTTTTTAGAGTTGTCGGTAAATATTACAGTATGTAGCATGAAAAACTTGACAATGCTTGTTTGTTGTTCACTTCTATTTAGACCTAGTACTCGTTCAAGCGGGAGCCAACGGCATCAGCATCAAAACTTTCGACCAATAAGCTCTAAATTTCTGCAGATCATCCTTCATAAAGATCCTTCCGAGGCAGCAGTGGAGCTGAGTTCACTCAAGGGATGTGTAGAAGCCGGTCTCAATGAATCGATGATTGATGAAAAGAGACAGAGGCTCATTTGGCGGAGTTTGGCATATATCTGTGGAACCGTTGGTGCAGATCATACAGTCACCATGCTACTCACCTTGGTGTCGGACTCAAAACTGCTTACACTTCATCTCCCGTCCCATCTCATCAGGCTAAGAACGGTGGCAGACGAATCTGTCGATGATATTCAAACTCTCCTTACGGACGTCTTCATCGTGTTCAAAACAATGCTACAGAGTTTGCCGAGTCGAGTGGCAGATGTCAAGGTTCCCTTCACTCTGCTGGTAGATGCCGTGGGAGGATTCAAAGAAGTATATCCAGATCTGTTTCGGCATCTGGAGCCTATCAAGACCGATGTATCAAACCAAATCGATGCCCTTGAAAAGGACAAGGACAAAAAACGTCAAATGGATCGTGTTCATAGGAATCCTCCTCCGGACGACTTTCGCAAGCAAGCCATTCTTCCTACCGCAAGAGAACTTGAGGCAGGGTATCAACCATTCCTTCGGCCACATATCACGAGAGGCGTTTATGCGGATGGAGACCACTACTTGGACGTGCAGTTTAGACTTCTCAAGGAAGATTTCATCTATCCGTTACGTACAGGTATATCAGAATACCTTGCCTTCAAAAGAGCGCATCCAAACAAGAGGCCTAGACTTCATAATATTCGAATATATGAAGAAGTGCGCTTTGTTCAATCTATTCGCGATTCTTCAGGAGTCTCCCACTGTATCTCCTTCAAGACTCTACCAAGAGTTCGATGGCAAACATCTAAGAGACTCATGTTTGGGTCTCTAGTTCTACTTTCCAGTGATGACTTCCGTACATTTTTGTTTGGAACAGTGGCCAAAAGAGATGTAGGAGAACTGGAAAAAGGACGCGTTGCTGTTCATTTGGTCGACCGAGAAGACGCTTCCTGTCTGTTAGGAAAAACGTTTGTCATGGCAGAATCTGCAGTCTTCTTTGAAGCTTATCGTCCGGTTTTGCAGGGACTTCAGCGAATGTCATCCACTTCCTTGCCCCTTGCGAGATATACCCTCGGACTCAGTGAAAATGTAAACGTGCCTGTATATCTACGGATAGACTCTGATGAATTACCGGAGCAAACTGCATACGAGAAAATGGACATATCCCCACTGTTTGAAGACAGACCAAGTATTCGCTCGCTACTTGCATTACAGCGAGGCTTGGGGGAAAGACCAAGTATTCGCTCGCTTCTTACATTAAAGCGAGGCTTGGGGGAAAGAATTGAAGTCACGAATGATGATGCTTGGCCGAATGTCAATGATGTCAAACTTGATCCATCACAACTTGAGGCAGTGAAAACAGCACTCACTAACGAACTCTCTGTTATTCAGGGCCCGCCAGGAACCGGCAAGACATATATTGGTCTCAAAATCGTTCACATCCTTGTTCGGAATAGACGTTTGTGGTGTACTCAAGAGGATCCTGGTCCTATTCTCTTGGTATGCTATACAAACCACGCCCTTGATCAATTCCTAGAAGGCATTCTCCAGTTCCTTAAAGTAGGTATTATAAGAGTTGGTAGCCGAAGTAAAAGCGAAGCACTCCAGCAGTACAACCTCAATAGACGACTTGGCTGTAACAAAAGATTGAACCCTGAGGGAAACCAGGAAGACAATGTTGATCGAAGAGTCAGACATCTCAGAAAGGAAGTCGATAAGGCAAAGGTTATTGTGGAACGAACGCAAGCGCGACTGGCGGGAGCTAGAGCGGGGATCGTCAACGAGTATGAACTAGGTCCCTTTATGACATGGGCGCATTACAACAGTCTCCTCAGACTTTCAAAGATGAAGAGGATGGAATCATGGATGGTGGAATGGCTTCTTTGTGAGTGTCAGAGTGACTCTGACTGGATGGAAGGACTCGTTACACCCGACGCAACTGAAAAGGAGGAGGAGGTAACGGAAGAAACGGAAAAATCGACAGAAGCCAACAACACTTCAATAGACATTGAGCAGGAAAGAGACTTCATAGAGGCAGAACGCATGATAGAAGAAGACTTCGAGACAGAAATGGCTGAAATTGAGGACGACGTCCCTTTCCTAGGTCTCGATCTCTCTCATCTTACAAATCGTGGGGATCATGCTCTCAGGAGTTACCTTGCCCAGAAGCTGCTTGGAAGAGATAGAATTGATC
This sequence comes from Diadema antillarum, assembly GCF_040938485.1. NCBI lineage: Eukaryota > Metazoa > Echinodermata > Echinoidea > Diadematoida > Diadematidae > Diadema > Diadema antillarum. Next base: position 33,596 of record NW_027273808.1, on the reverse strand, counting down.
CAACTTCCATCAACAAAATTCGTAATGTGTGGCGCATATCTCCAAATCAAAGATGGGCACTGTATCACGTATGGTGTGGCATGTATATTGCAGATCTTCGAAGGCGTCTACCAGCATACGAGAACAAGTACAAGCAACTGTGCTTACAACTAGAAGAAGCCAAGAACATAGAAAAGGTTCAAGTGCTCCGAGACGCTACCATCATTGGCATGACCACAACTGCGGCTGCCAGCAATCAGCAAGTGCTTCAAAGAGTGAGACCAAAGATTGTGGTTGTTGAGGAAGCAGCAGAAGTGCTTGAGGCTCACATCATAACTGCCCTTCATTCTTCCTGCCAACAGCTCATTCTTATCGGTGACCATCAACAACTCAGACCCAAGCCAAACGTCTACATGCTGGCGAAGAAATATCATCTGGACATCTCCCTGTTTGAGCGACTGATCAACAATGGATTCCCGTACACTCAGCTACAACTTCAACATCGAATGCGCCCTCAGATTGCGGACATCATGAGGAAACACTTCTACGATGTTCTTGATGACCATGACTCGGTGAAGGATTTTGAGAACATCCAAGGTGTAACCAAGAATATGTTCTTCATTGATCACGCACAACCACAGGAGTGTATTGAGGACATTCAAAGTCATTTCAATGTGCATGAAGCGAACTTCCTGGTTGCTCTGTGTTATTATTTCATTCAGCAGGGATATGAGAAAAATCAGATCACCATTCTGACAGCATACACGGGTCAGCTTCTGCACTTCAAACAGCTGATGGGACGCGATAAGTTTCTCGGTGTTAAGGTGACTTCCATTGACAATTACCAAGGAGAAGAGAATGATATCATTCTCGTTTCCTTCGTACGGAGTAACGATGATGGTAAGATTGGCTTTCTGGGAATTTCAAATCGGCTGTGTGTCTCCTTGTCAAGAGCGAGGAAAGGCATGTTCTGCATCGGTAACTTCACCATGTTCGCTGAGCACAGTGAATTGTGGAAAGGGATTGTGGAGGACCTGAAGGAAACCGACAACATCGGGAAGTCATTGCAGCTGCAATGTGTAAACCACCCTGACCAGCAGAGTGCAGTAAAAACAGCAAAAGACTTTGAAAGGGTCCCCAATGGAGGCTGTAGCAAGCCATGTGAGGCTAGGCTAGAATGCGGACATGTGTGTCGCCAACTTTGTCACCCTACCGACAGAGATCATGTTTTGTACCAATGTGAAGCACCGTGTCTCAAGACCATCTGCAGTAACAATCATACTTGCCCGAACGTATGCTCCGAGCCTTGTCCCACTAGCTGCCCTGTGATCATTACGAAGCTACTACCTTGCTCGCACTCATGCCAAGCGCCATGTGGGCAGAGCATATATGATATCATATGTAAAGAGGCTGTCGAAAAGACTCTACAATGTTCTCACACGCGCATCCTCCCTTGTCATGAAAGCCCAGATTATCTACATTTGTCGTGTGAGATCATCGTCACAAGGCAGCTGATCTGTGGCCACACCAAGAAAGAAAAGTGCCGTGAGCGCGGCAAGTGCAAAGAAACCGTAGAGAAGACATTGGATTGTGGTCACAACTGCCTTGAAGAGTGCCACAAGGATCCAAGTGAAATAACATGTTACCAAGAAATAGACCAAACTCTTCCATGCGGACATATGTGGACTATTGAATGTCACATCGATATTTGTAGTATCATATGTGATATCCTGACGAAGAAACTTCTATCCTGTGGGCACGAGGTGGAAGAGAAATGCTACGCCGAGAGTCAATGTCAGCAACTTGTATCGAAGAAACTTCCATGCGGACACACTAAAATGGTTAAATGTTCGAAAGACCCAGGGGATGTAGTGTGCACCTCAGAATGCCTGAAAGTACTTTCATGTGGTCATAAATGTAGAGGTAAATGTGGAAAGTCCTGTACGAAGACATGTGAAGAGATGATAACCCGAGATGACTGGCCATGTAGGCACAAAGTGACAGTCAAATGCTCTGACACACCCAGCGCATGCAAGGTTAAGTGTGATGCACCGTTGCTTTGTGGGCACACTTGCAAGGGCACATGTGGGGAGTGTAATAGAGGACGTTTCCACTTGCCTTGCACAGAACCTTGCCAGAAGGTGCTGATTTGTGGACACAAATGTACACAGCAGTGTGGGAAGCCATGTTCGTGGTGTCAACAGAGGTGTCAACAGAAATGTCGCCATGGCCAGTGTCGTCATCTATGCAATGAACCATGTGACCTCTGTACGAAACGATGCAACTGGAAATGTCAACACTTCACTTGCTCTATGCTATGTTGCGAACCCTGTGATAGACCTCCATGTGACCAGCCTTGTCGTAAGAAGAAAAAATGTGGACATCCCTGCATCGGTCTGTGTGGAGAAATATGCCCGAAGACATGTAGAGTATGTGACAAGGCTGAGCTGGAACAACGCTTTTTCGGAACAGAAAACCCCAGCCTTTCACGGTAAATAGATTATTATTTACTTCTAACTTCTTACAAGTCTAGTGCTTAATGCATGTAATTCTGCCCCATTGTGCTTCAGATATAATCCCAGCAGCATGATTAAGTCATCAACTTGAGTGACAGTCTCATAAACGTGTAAACACTTCAATTTGTAAGAAGTTACAATAATCGTACATGGAACATTCACAACCATTGTGAAATCACACGAATGCATTATAAACTGTGATGTTAATTGTTACTTTGTTTTTGTGAAGTTCAATCTGAGCGTTGAAAAGATCGAATCATGTTTGCAATAAATAATGATACGGTTTTATACAATGTGGCCTTTCCATTGTTATAGTCATTATTCTTATTGCTGTAATGCAGGATCCAGGATTAAGCTGTGCTTATACCGTCGACTCGCCATCATGTCGGTGATCGAATATGAATATCATATAATTATGTGACATCATATTTTTTTTTTATTGTTAAAGATATGTGCAACTTGAGGACTGCGGTCACGTCTTCGAGGTGAACGAACTGGATAAAAAACTTGGATATCGGAAAGAGAAGATGCAAACCTTACTGCCACAGATCAACAAGATAGTGGTAAAAACTGATATTGATTTATTCCAAATGCCAGGACGTAACCGTAACAATAGTAATGATTTGACGATACCATGCGTTTCACTAGAGACTTCCAACTTCACTTGTTATTAACTTTCAAACAATTACACCGTTCGATGTCAAGGCTTTATAGAGAGAGTGATGAAGAAATTAGGTATATACAGACAACATTATTTTCTAAATTCTAACACCTTCATGCATCGTCAAACTTACAGTTCTTATGAATACCAGCGTATCTCTCTTTTACACAAATCAAAGATGTTTTTATCCAATAATCAGTAGAGATACAGAACTCTTTATAGTATATATATATATATATATATATATACAGTGCATATAATATATTCAGTCACATTGATCATGATACAACTTTTTCCTCTGGCCTCTTGCTGGCGTTTAAAAGTTCATGATAAATCTATCATGCTGTGCATTCTTCTTTATGATGGCTTTTGGCGTTTACATTAAGCCTAGTGTCATCTTACAAATGTATATATATACATATATATATGTGTGTGTTTATGTGTATATATTATATATTTTTATATATGTATAATTTTACCATCCGTCTCAGAAGGTATCTTTGAGATTGTTTTTTAGGGAGGGTGATTATGTCAAAATTTAAATGAGTATCCTTCATGATACAAATTGTATGGGTACGATTTGTGTATAAGACGATATTGTAGAATTTGCAGATTTATTAATCAAAGCATCGTTATTTCCAATGTTTTTCTTGAAGGTACCTTCATGTCCCATATGTGGTAAACTAATAAAGGTCAGTCGGCGATACGGCTCGCTCCTGCACACCTATCGAAAGAGTCTGCGTTGTGCTGTTGAGAAATCACAAGAGGAGGGCGCAATGCTCGAGAATGAGGTGGCTCAAACAACTAGGAAGATCGACAGCATGATCCGTCAGCCTCTAACCAGGGAGGGGAGACACATCCCTGTTCCAACTAAAAACTCGTCACATCTGCTGAGGTGGGCAAAAGACCTTCAACGCATGACAGTAGATCATAGAAAAGGCATGTGCTTCCGGGTTAAAATGATAAGTCGCGTACAATCGTGCAGCGGTTCATTCATTCGCAAACTCAGAACTCACGTGAAATGCAACGAGGTAGAGGATGCTGAAATTTTTGAAATCTTGGAGAGGGCGCTTCAAGCCAGTGCTGATGAGGTTGAAGAATTTCTGACCGGAGACGTTGTCGAGCTAACCGAGCAGCAGATCCATGACGTGGAGACTGAACTGAAAAAGCAAGTCATGCTCACAGAGACTCTGGGGCTATTTATCAAGGGAGTGAAGGAAACTTCACAAATGGAGCAACTCGTATCCATTTTGATATCCGAAACCCGCTTTGAGAACGAACAGTGGAGATTAGCCGATCAGCTTCTGACCAAGCTGTACCGGAGGAATGGACTTCCTCGGTCAGCAAACCATTCTATAAGTGACATTCCCGAACAGGTGTCGAATCATCTAGATGTCTGGAGGCAGTGTCCGGTGGGCCACGTACTGAGGAGCAGTGAGGGCGCTCCAAACATCTGCCCAGCATGCGACAGTGAAAAGAGAGAGAGGGAGAGAGAAGAAAGAGAGAGGAGAGAGGCTAGTAGAGAAGGGCCTGATCACGATCGAGGCCAAGGCCGAGACCGAGGTCGTGGGCAAAGAGGTCGTGGGAGGGGACGGGGGCGAGGACGAGGACGAGGTAGGGGTCGTGGTCGTGGTCGTGGTCGAGGACGATGAATTGGGACTCTGTTTAGATTCACAGAGTTGCCAGAAAATATTATGATTTTTGTCGCAGTATATTTGTAGCAATGAACACGGAAGAGATTTTTTTTTCCTCTTTCCTTCAGGTGAAATGCTGATGTAACACTACTTTAAGTCTTTGGTATTGGCACCTGCAGTCGAATTTTAATTCAGAAACAACCTGTTTCAATTGATTCAATAATCTGTGGAACTGGCGATTTGCATTCGTAACAGTTTTGCTTTTCGTGTATGCAAAATTGTTTATCATTATGTCACATTGCTCCGCTTGTAGACTTACTGTATTGTCTATAGTGCCTGAACACTTCTGTAAAATTCCGTTTATTGTACATTGAAGTGTCAATTTATGCTCTCAATTTCTTTTAAAAAGAATAGCTATGTTTCTGTTGAAAAAAAATGACTGTATGAATGAATGGAAGTTGATGTCTGCTGACATCGCTAAATAGGACTCTTCGGCAGCATTTTTCTATTAATTTGTGATTAGTAATTATTGTGAATATTGTCTTCTAATACGGAAGTACGTGTAAATACCATGCAAAGTGCATTAGTATTTGAGATTCCTTGGCGTGCCTTATGTGTTATATAACACACCGAGCTCGTGACTTGGCACATAATTTGGGTGCTACATGTGCAGACATTTTTTTCTACGTTACATCCTTCTAATGGAAGAGAGATCTGCGTTTATATGTCAGTGTATCTATTTTTAAAGACTGTACATGCCTGTCTCGGTATAGATGTAAATGCACACGTTCCAATGTCAACACCTGTCAATGTTCGCGGAAGTCTGACACAGAATTTGTAGTATCAGCGTATATGAGCAATGCATAGTCAATTGAACATGAGCGCTCACGATGAACCCCTGCAAAATAGATATTGCTTACTAACTTTTAAACATCTTATTGTTGATTAAATGTAATAATGAGTTTCTATAGTTTAATGACATTTGAGCCCTGGCTTGTACAGAGAATATGCCGTGCACTTTTAATTAGTGACGCATTCAGTTTAAGGTCGGGGAGAGACATTATTTTATCGAATAGCGACATGTTCGGTTGTTTCTCGTTGTATCTGTTGGGAGTATGATCTCAAGCATTTATATTCATTCCTACCTTGTCCCCAACAATTATTGTCAAAGTGATGCTTGCAGCTAAGATTGATCTATATAATGAATGTTAATATGCAAAATCAAAGTTATATTTTTGTATCTCAGAAACTTTTTGTGGCTGAACTATCCACAGTTCACAATGCTGTACAGCTTTTCTTAGAATTGTCATAACTTCCATGTACTGGTGTGCACGGACATTATATCACATCCTGTTCAACTGTAATTTTCATCCGAGTTACCACAGTCTTCACTTGGATATATACTATTTGCTCTGACCTTAAGTTGTGATTCTTTAATACTACACTTGTAATTGGCAATAATTGTTGGTAGACATATATATATATATATATATATATATATATATACATTGTATATATTTATATAGGGCCTATTATGGATGGAGATGGAATCAAAGAAGGAGCATTACATGTAATGGTTACAAGAATGTCATCAGTTGTTTTGATACTAGTAAGAACAGAAATAGATGATAAGACTGAGATGATCGCTGTCATCTATTCAAACCATAAACCATTATCTCCAATTATGAATAATTACTCTTTGTAAATCACAACGTTAAGGCTAGTATGAAATAGGAGATCAACAATACCCAAATATTGTAAGTAGGTCCGCATGCTAGTGAATCACTGTATGCATTTGAAATTCGTGATAACTGTTATCCATGCTGAATTTCTTTCAGCTAGGCTGTAACCATTATTATAAAGTAAGGAGAACCTTACAGCAGTATATTTGACTTAGGGCTAAGTATAATGTAGGCAGTCATTGGCAGTTGAAACGATCTAATCATTGATATAGTATCTTGACATCGTTACTCTGCATATGTGTTGACCAATATGTGTGATGTCCAAATGATAGATCCATGCGTCAAAGTGTTTCCATTTATTATTCTGAAATATGTTTATGAAATATTTCATTTCTGTGATTTAAAAAGTATTCCGAATCTGCATACAGGCTCAGATACATGTATTTTATTGTATTGAGCTCTATTCTTCAAACTCAGCGTATTTTAATAGTAAGAAAGTGTGCTCACACGCGCAATTCTTATTTTGAAGTTGGAAAAAAAAATGAATGACTGCGAGGATGCTTTCAGACTGTATTAGCTAAAGCAAGTTATAATAATTATGGTTCTTTCCATCTGTGTCAGACATACAAACGGAAAGATATCATGGCAACATTAATGATACTTGCTTAATTTTACACTGTTTAGTTATCATGTGGAGAATTTTGTAGATACATTTATCAAAGCGTAACGATTATTTCAGTAGGCCATTCCTGTAATCCTTGTTTCTCAGAAGCGGATGGAGCAAAGACAACTGAAAGACGATTTTGAATTAACTCATTAAGGCTGATGAGAGAGTTTGTAGCACATTAATGTATACATTTCCTATTCATACATCATCTTCTCTTGTTCATATTTGCGCTATTCTATTTGTGCTTGTATATTTGTGACCTTTTATATCATTTGAGTCTCTGGTTTCCCTGTGAACATGTATTTGTTTACAGTGTTTCAAAGTTTGTCTACTAGTATTAAGTTTTTTGTATCGGAAGTGTGCAGAATCATTCGAGTCAACAACACATTCGGCAGTAACAGACTCTTCCAAATTGATTGAGAGTCGTGTGTAAGTTAACGTTGTTGTTGTTGATGCACTGTAGTAAGTACTTATAATTAACAGTTAACGTTGGTAATGCTAATTGTGATAAACACCCATCACAAGACTAAATATATCATAAAAATGAAATGTGGTTTTGTAGTTATAGTGCCACATTAAAGAGGAATGGAGAATGGTAACAGTCATACTCACATGTCTTGATCTCGTTTTACGCATCTTGTTTACACAAGATTCGGCCTGAACGTTTGCTGTTTGTTTGTTTGCTTTTAATGCATAGGATACTTTCATCTTTAGTATCAAATTGTACTATTTTACTTGCAAATCTATAAAATCATCAGCCTTCAGAATATTTGTTTTGCATTCACCGATCACATTTCCCGCTCTCTTCTCGTTTGAATATGACGTAATACAGGTATATTTGCAATTGTAAACATACTTTCGGTCAGTATCATTAACTGATATCAGAGAGCATGATCTTTACAGAGATCATTCTGATACAATCAATGTATATCAATAAATCCATGTCAATATCATGACCATAACAAACTTTGCTTCGCATTGTTTTCAAGATTTAGTATTGGGAAAAACCCCACGTTCGTTACATCTATTTGTTGTTGTTTTTTGTGCTTTTGATTGTATATTTTTTTTCTGTTTAGTCAGGGTTGATGTTTGAACTGCATCTTTTTTGTTAAAATTATTGTGCGAGTTTCATCTTTGACAGGTTCTGACAATGATTAAAGAAATGTGATGGGTATCGTATATGCATTCACGATATTGCGAGTGATCAATTGGGTTTTCCGTAGCTATTGGTATTGTGTGTATGTCTGTGCGTATGGTGTATACGTATACGTGAACGTGTATATGTGTACGTGTACGTGTACGTGTACGTGTACTAAATGTATGAGTACCCTTGACCGTAGCTCATCAAAGCACTGTTTAAAGATATTTCCTTTTTGAAATTCTGTGACCCTGGTACCTTGTTAAAGAGAAGTGAAATCCTTGAGTGACTAGATTTGGTATACCCATTTTCCCTTATAGACAGAGGTGTTTGAGTAACCATATGACAGTTTTATAGCATGTTAGCAATTGTTAGGTCTGTGGTATTTGGACAATGACAACTTATTTTTCAATGACTGACATTTTTTAATCTATTCTAATCATCGTAATACCACTCACTCATTAAAATTCAAAATTTTTCCTATATAATTGTTTGCGTCTTCTGCTTAACCGATCTTCGAGTGCAGTGCCACGTACGAGTCGTATTGTATTAAATGTACGAATGACTCAGTTATATTGCTTAGAGGTTATGTCCCACCCCCGCCCCCCCCCCCCCCTTTCCCCCTCGTCCAAATGTCACTAGTCGTTAGGACAACGAACTACAGTGTATGTTGTTGTTAATATTCAGTTTTGAATTGATCTTGCATAAAACTTTAGTGGGCACATCAAATTTTGATACTAAACAGTACAATGTTTTTCTCTCTCTACCTACATAATTAGCACAATCAAGCCGCTCAAAGGAAGCACGATATGGGGTCATGCAATAGCCAGTGCGAAAGACATTTCAATGCCCCTTGTGATTTCATCATAAATATTACAAACCGCGACTCATTACATATTCATACACTTATATAAAAGAATTTTTACATCAACGTACGCAAAACGGATGTTCAATGTAGCCCCGGAATAAACGTATAATGTTATAACAATATATAAATATTTTTGTGTGTGCGTGTGTGTGTGTGTGTGTGTGTGTGTGTGTGTGTGTGTGTGTGTTTGTGTGCATGTGAGAGAGAGAATGTGTATGAGCAGCAGTTAGTCTGTGACGTTTACCCTTTGACGTTTAACCTTTTATCTTCATGTGTTATTGTAGTTTGCACAAAGAGAAAAGTGCAAGTATATAGATAACCCCGCTCTCTTTACTGCTCTATGATAACCTATGGTTGTAACAACCGTAACGGAACATTAGATCCCACCGCCATACGCGGGTATTCCCAATTTGCAGTGCGCACGAAACAACGATAACGATGATAATTATCCACCCATGAATGCAAAAGCAAACCTACTCGAGGTGCGCGTTGGCATTGTTACCAATGTCCTTGCATTGTTATTGAACAAAAGATGCTCTTTGTGTGTTGACAATCGATATGCATGCCTTGCCTCGTTTCATGAAAGATCAAAGTGTAATTGTGACTGTCAGTATTGTAAAGTGAAGCGTATAACATAACTCGTATCTTTCTTTAATTCATATTCGTCCGTGATAGAATGTAACAGTGCATCAGCGGAAGGTGCATAGCGGAGATATTTTTTGGTTGATTGGTGAAAATAATAAGGATATTGTAAAGTAAGCTTACAGAACAACTATTGAAAGCAGTATAAATATTAGGCCTACCTACCGGAATGTGACGTGATTTTATTATTGTTTTTTTTTTTTTTTTTACCGCAGGTCTTGCATCGTCATCATATTCATGAATTTGAGGTTTCACAAGAAACTCGTTTACTGATTTCGATATGTTGGGTCCTCGCGATTAAGCGAGTTAACAGTGATGTCACTGTACGCATAAGTAGGTATATAGTAGGATGGCTTGGGAGGGGAGGGAAGTGTCAGGGAAGAGTTTGCAAAACTCCACTTCATGTTAAAGTTGAAATAAACGAATAGCGTTGCATCAACCAGACAAAACACTGTAGAGGTCATCAGACTGAATTGACCAGAATGATAAAGATATTTGAGATGTTTCATCCCACATGGTGAGGGTGATATCGGTAATACAAATAATAGAGATATGTACCAGCGAAAGTGATCATGTCATCTCGTCTGAAGTCTTCACATGCCTGCACACACATCTCAGTTTCGTGTTGTTGTTGGATTTTTTAATGTATTCAAGAAGAAGATACCATCGCTTAATTCGCTTAATGTACCACGTTTACTGGAGCATGTAATGCTAAATTATTCAAACGTTGAGTTCATTATAAAAGTAAAAATATTGTATCGAACATGACTGGCAATGATCTTGTATCAATGCACAAATCGCTTGGCGAGGGTATGATCATTTTATGAAAGAGCGACCAATATCACTGCTTCGTAAAAAGAAAACGAGCAAACAAACAAACAAACAAACAAAACCCGAAACCGTTCATCATTATAACTTCTCCCATTGTTGACCAATTTTGATAAGACCAAGTAAAGTGTGTAATAACACATTGATAAACGCAGGGATTGATTTTTGGTCGAAATGTTTCGGGTTTCCTTTTTATCATTACAGTCTGTCTGGTGAAATGTTCCCATGAGCGTCAAATTCCCCATGTTTATTTTTAGAAGTGTTTTTCATCGTGCTCAACAGTGACGCCACTGCAGTGACTGTAAACCATGCAGTTACTGCTACATGCATTGTCGGTAGGTCCTACTGGGCATTTGTATACAATTATCTATGGTATGTACATAAGCGTTCTGTGATTAGCAGCATGTGAGTGAAATTATAGGGAGAGATTTAGTTCTGTCCAATAAGAAATTAAAAAACAAACAAACATGCATTCACCTAAGTTAGGGGAGATTGCGTGTTGTTTTTTCCCCTGTTAAGTTTTTAGGTACATTATTATTTTCTCAAAATCTAAACAACAGACGGCGTTACAAGCTGTATCAAATCAAAATATGTGAGAAGCGTTATAATACATGTGACCCTGCGCCACAAAACCAACAAAAAGTCACCAGACATGTTTTTTTTTTGTTTTTTTGTTTTTTGTTTGTTTTTTTTTTAGTTTAGGAGTGATTCTGAAAGAGCACGTCTATAAGCTTTAGAATAATGTTTATCTTGAATTCAAATGGACTCATCTAATTAATCTAGATATTGAAAAGAAACACGTACTGTGGAAAAGTGTTTATTGAGAAAAGATGCTTTAAGTGTAGAGTGTAATTTCAAGCGCTTCATCTCACCACGCCGTGTTAGCTGTGCAATGAATTGGACAAAAAAAAAAAGCATGTGAAACTCCGCAGCGTAAACAATGAGGTGATTATCAAATTAAGTTGAAATTGATCATGCTCTATAAATGCATTCTATCCTTGACTAATTCAAACTTTCGAAGTAGTAGCATCATCTTTTCACAAGTTATTAGAGTTGAAAGTGAAGACTGTGTAAAGAGTTTTTTAAGAAATGAAAAAAGGGACTCTAAGAGACACTTGGTTGAACTGTGCTACAAAAAGTTTTAAAGAAAAACTGCTAAAAACACAATTTTCAATATGTCTTATGATCCCCAATTTTACCACGCTATAGATGAAGTCTTGCTCTTTCAGAAAATACGAAGAAAAACAACAACTCAAGACTGACGAAGTTGGCCATCACGCCTAATGTGAGTCCTTTGAATGTGACTTTTTGTTAGTTTTGTGATGAGCGGTTACACACACACACACACACACACACACACACATTGATATAATCTCATATATTATATGACTTTACAAGATACACAGGCCCTTGACTGACCACACAAACGAAATAGCTGAATTTGTATACAGATCATGAGTCTGTACCTGGTATATATCCACATATACTGATGTGATGCAAGACGTCTCACAACCAAACCAGTTACAGATACTGACTAATGACCCGGATCCTGATGAAGGCCATCATGACAGGCTGAAAGCTTGATCAAAGGGAATAGTAGAGAGCAACGTCGGCCTCCGACTTGATTTCTTACCCCTGTTTTAATGTATTTATTATTTCCATTGAAACATTAATATTAATATTAATGTTGCTATTAATGTCATTATATATTATTACCATCATTTTCATCATCACCATCATCATTACCACCGTTACTGTACTCCTGTTACATAAAGAATATGCGCATTGTGTGCTGCACATTAGATTGTAAGGTGATTCAATTTTCATCCGCAGTGCTATCGACACGATGTATACGATACAACCGTACTCTGTCCACAGCCAATGTTTAACACTCATAAACATTCCGAAGCATACACATATATATTATACTCTCTCTGAAAAAAAACATACAGAAGAGTAAAAATGTTCACTCTTGAAGGAGTGAGTAACAGAAAAGTAGTGGCGTATCTAGGGAAAACGGCGCCCGGGGCAAGCACGAAAATTGTGCCACTAATTTCTGAAAAAGTGTTCAACCCCAACCCCATCCCGGAAGGGACTTTAAACAAAGTCCACATGAAATGCTTTTTCAAGCACTTAAAAGGGGTCTTTTTTGGGGGGGGGGGGTGATTTAAATGTAATAAATTTTGGTAAATTTTGGCGAGCGAGCGCAGCGAGCGAGCCGAAAATTTTTGTATTTCAGCTTACAAAACATAGAATTCTTGTCATTTTTTGCTTATCAAATCTTACAATTCTAATCAAGATAATAGTGACGGCCTTGTAAGATAACGATTTATACCAACAAACTGAGGACTTTAAAAAATACTCTAAATTAGCGCGCGCGAGTGAGCCGAATTTCCGCGTCATCATCGCGTTTTGTTCTTATCTCTCTCTTTTTTTTTGTGATAAATTTTGGCCAGCGAGCGCAGCGAGCGAGCTGAAAATTGTTGTATTTCAGCTTACAAAACATGGAATTCTTGTCATTTTTTGCTTATTAAATCTTACAATTATAGTGACGACCTTGTAGATAACGATTTATACCAACAAACTGAGGACTCAAAAAAAGAATACTCTAAATTAGTACGAGCGAGTGATCCGAAATTTGTATATGTCCGCGTCATCATTACGTTTTGTACTTATCAGTTTTTGATTGATTTTTTTTTTGCGTCCCCCCTCCTCCCCCGCATGTTTGAAACCGTTGGCGTCCTCTTTTGATCCAATCGGCGATCGCTCCAGAACGAATGAAATTGCAGTCGCTGCTCCGTGTAACATTTTTCCTGCTAAATATAAAATGACATGAGTGAACACAATAGACATTGTCATTTTGTCCGCGTCATCGTCACGTTTTGTTCTTATCTTCTTCTCTCTTTTTTTTGGCTAAATTTTGGCGAGCGAGCGAGCCGAAAATTTTTGTATTTCAGCTTAAAAAACATGGAATTCCTGTCATTTTTTGCTTATTAAATCTTACAATTCTAATCAAGATATAGTGACGGCCTTATAGATAACGATGTATACCAACAAACTGAGGACTTGAAAAAATACTCTAAATTACGAAATAGTACGAGCGAGTGAGCCGAAATTTGTACATTTCCGCGTCATCATTACGTTTTGTTATTATCTTGTTTGATTCGGGGGTTTTTGCGCCCCCCCCCCCCGTATGTTCGAAACCGTTGGCACCTTCTTTTGATCCAATTGGCGATCGCTTCAGAACGAAAGAAATTGCAGCCGCTACTCCGTGAAACATTTTGCCTGCTAAATATAAAATGACATGTGTGAACACAAAAGACACTGTCATTTTGTCCGCGTCAACATCACGTTTTGTTTTTATCTTGTTTGATTTGGTTTTCTGCCCCCTTCCCCCACCATTCTCCCTCTCCCCCTTTCCGGACGAGTTTTTTTTTTTCTTCTTCTTCTTTTCTGTTTTTTTTCTCTTCTTCTTCGTTTTTTTTTCTTTTTTGTTCTTATTCTTCTTCGTTGTTTTTTTTCGGTTTTTTTTGCGGCCCCATGAAGTGGCGCCCGGGGCACGTGCCCCCTTTTGTTTTTTTCTTCCCGTTTTGTTCTTACCTTCTTTTCAATATAAATTTTGGCGAGCGAGCGCAGCGAGCGAGCCGAAAATTGTTGTATTTCAGCTTACAGAACATGGAATTCTTGTGTGAACGCAATAAACATTGTCATTTTGTCGGCGTCATCATCATGTTTTGTTTTTATCTTGTTTGATTTGGTTTTCTGCCCCCTTCCCCCACCATTCTCCCTCTCCCCCTTCCGGGCGATTTTTTTTTCTTCTTCTTTTCTGTTTTTTTTTCTTCTTCTTCTTTTTTTTTCTTATTCTTCTTCGGGGTTTTTTTCCCCGTTTTTTGCGCCCCCATGAAGTGGCGCTCGGGGCACGTGCCCCCCCCCCCCCTTGCCCCTCCCCCCCCCCCAGATACGCCACTGTCAGAAAAGAGTGAGTTTCGAGTGAAATTGGAGTGAATTTTGGAGTGACCTCAGGGATCACTCCAAAATCTTCGAGTGATCCCTGAGGTCACTCCAAAATTAGTGACAATGAGCATTTTCACTCAAAATTCACTCCAATTTCACTCTTTTCTGTTATTCAGTCCTTCAAGAGCGAACATTTTAGCTGTTCTTTTTTAGAGAGTATAAATATCATCATGTATATTTTATGAGAGGTAGAGAGAGAGAGAGAGAAAGAGGGAGGGTGGGCTTGCAGGTACATAGATTTGTCTCCTGAACTAAACTCTTGTTTTATTCTAACCGTGTTTAAAAAATGAAGTCATTTTCCATGAAATACATTTAACTCTGAAGGGCATAATTTGCATCCGTAATTTGTGTTATTCGTATTTCCCTTGATAAATTGAAAGTTTTGGTAATTGGGATGGCGACGTATGACCAAATGCTAACTCATTTTTATGGAGCTTAACCCTTCTCGCTTATTAGGTGTTTTTTTTTTTTCTTATGACATAAATACTTCCTACGTATAGTTGTATTGATATTTTATTTTTTTTTATTTATTTATTTATTTTTTTTTTTGCTGTTTTGGACCCCTCGGTAAAACAGTTGTGTCTGGTAATCTCAGCTGACTCGGGGAATAGAGCCGGATTTGCACTACTTACAAGTTTTCTTATGCTCTGTTTATGCACTGTACGCGTACACTGATCATGGTTCCATGACCTTCCATAAGAAAAATAGATAGCTATATAACAACAAAAAATGTAGTCCATAGCAAATCATGTTTGACTTCAACCGCCCTATGTCATAACATCTTCTCCATCCCATTTACAGCTATAATTCGCCAGCCATCATGGCCGGCCTTCCCATTTCGTCTGATGGAAGTGACTGTTTTCGAGGGAAAGGGGGCACTGCGGGGGAAGAGGGACGCGTGTCTATCCAAAGTGATCGCCCTCACATGACCGCCAGCCGTGCTGATTGTGGGAGAGCATTAATTGTCAGGTACGAGCATAAAAGTACATGTATTTTCTGAAGTCCTATTCAAACAATTAGTTCATTAATCTTAAAAGCCGAATTCAAGACAACTCATAATGTGAATAAGAAAAGAAAAAAAACAAAATAAAACAAACCAAAGCAAAATAATACAGAAAGAAAAAAACTTCTTCCGTTCTGAGAGAGAGGAAGAAACACACACATACAAGGTATATTTACTTCCCAGCTTCCTTATCAAGGTGTGCATGATTAAATTAGACAATTGAAACCTTCTTTAGCAGTGAAATCCCAATGCATCCACTTTTGCAGAAAGCTTGTGTTTTTGTGACAAAATATTTAAAAATGTTTCAGTGACAGATTTCAAGCGTGGCTACTTGAATTAGGATAGTGACACTACAGTTAGGCATTATGCACAAGAATTATAAACAGTTTACTATAGTGGATCAAGATTTGCAATAGTTTTTAAGTGATTTTTATTCTGCTAATAATCTAGTTCTACTCACTATGTCCCTTGGAGGTCTAGGGCAACTACCCCCTGGGCAATTACCCCAGACCCTTCCCCTGGCCCTAATCCTAATCCTAATCCTGAACCTAATCTTAACCCTAACCCAAAATCCTAACCCTAACCCTAATCTTTACTCTATAAATCTTACCACTAACCAGTATTTAGCCGGGGGGTAATTGCCCTCTAGGGGCAATTGCCCGGATACGGTCCCTTGGCGTTAGGGACAACGAGACAGCTTTGAATGTTGTAGTGAATGCACTGATTTGATTTGATTTGATTTGATTTATTTCTGCTTACTTCCGTTACATCAGATATGGTTGTGTACAAGTCGTTTATGACAAACAGTATATCGACACATAATTTTAAGCACAAAACAAAATAAATACAAACAGCTAAGGGAACTTAAACAGAAGGGTATCCAGTGCTCTGGGAGAAACCGACGTCCACATTTAACTACAATGTCTGACATAACAGGTGGGGGGGGGGGGGGTGTCTGCGAGAACTCCTCCTTTTAATACAATGTTTGACATCTTTATTTCATGAAGCCATCGTCCGTGCATTCTGAATTAATTCTGCTTCGATTAAATACAAGTTTTGCTGCTGCATGCTATGAGAAATGCAGCGTGAAATGCAATTTTTTTATTTGATTTTTATTTGATTTGATTTAATGGTTTCTGTATCATCATTGTAAATGCACATTCATGTACATACATAAACATAAGTTGTTCATAGAATATTTTACATAAACATAAGTTGTTCTTAGAATATTTTACATAAACATAAGTTGTTCATAGAATATTTTTTATTCATTGCCTTTACACAATGTACAGCAAAACGTATAAGCAAGACAACAATGAATACTACAGTGGGGCTACAGCCTAAGCGTGGCTTGATTTGCGATCCATAAGCCAAAATCATGATTGTGTACCACTCAGAATGTGAGAATAACTAACATTAAAACATTCATTCTTGGGGTCTAGTGCAATGCTAAGTATATTAAAAATATATATATATATATATATATATATATGCCCTTGTATGGTGCTGTATGAAACGCCATCCGTCCAAAAAGTCAGTTTTAAGTATCCGTTTATACCCATCTTTCCATCCATATCTCCATCTATAGGCAAACCCCGAGGTCCCGTTCCTAGACTTCTTGGGCTGTCATGTCCAAATTATACATGAAGTAATGATTAGTTTATTTGTTTGTTTGTTTTTTAGCACCTGGAAAATGTTATTAGGCCAAATAAATCAATATAACATTTTTCATTTCGTTCACTTCTCAGTAAATATTAACCCCCTGCTTTTATCACAATATGCATGAATTTGATACTGTTTAGAGGGTATGTATGACGTTCGAGGAAACTAAAATAAACTGGGCACTGACAGGCTGTGTGAGTATATGTATATATATATATATATATATATATATATATGACAAGAGGAATGAATGTGCCAGATTTCTCGGCTGTAATGAATTTAGCAGTTTGGTCAGAGTTTTTTAGCTTTGTTTGCCCCGTGAAGTAAGGAGAACTGAAAATCACATGCACGGCGTGACGGGTACTTTCCACTGGAAGTTATTCTGTTTCGTCCAGCATTGTTTCCATTGTCAGGCTGATTGCAGGCACTCTAAATATTAAGAGACTCGGTCAACAACCTCAGGCTCTTGTAGGTAATGTGTTCATGAAATAAAAGTCAACCGGGACATGGAGTAGCAATCAATTTGCTGCTGTTGTTCAAACACAAAACTAACCCATGCTGCTGGCGGTTACATGACATTTGCTCCTGCAACAATTGCTCCCGTGAAGTATCTGCACCCTAGCCGAACATAGGTTACCAACAAACATAATCTTAACCCTTATCCTAATCCTTACATCAAACTTCCTCACATCAAACTAAACTTAAAACTCCATCACAGTAAACCCTAACCCTAACCGGAGCATTTGTCGCAGGAACAAATGTTGTCATCGTTGCTGGCAGCTGCAGCAAACTTTGTTAACACCAACAGTTAATCTTATAATACGCTTACCGCAAATCCATTGAAGTCAACGACTGTCAGTACTGGGATCCATATTTAAGAAGATAGGGGGGGGGGGGTAAGAACTCTTAGAAAAACTGCGAATAGAGAAAATGGGTAATTTTAAGTTTGGTGATAGTAGAGAACCTACTGACGCTGATGTTATCTCCCAAACAACTGCTCTAAATTGATCTCCAACATCGATGGCCAGATTAACGTGAGCAGTACCGATTGTAATTATCGATCTCAAACTCTAGTGTTACCGTCATACCAGCGCGAAGTCGAGCAGTATTGCTCAACGAAAAAGGTGATTGCGCTTGGTTGAAATCAAGTATGGAAAGGTGCAGCTATGAAGGCATTGTAAGCAATGTGGTAGAATAATTAAAATGCGTTAATTTCCTTTAAAATTACCAAAAATACAACGATCTTAATTTTGTTCCAAGGCATAAATTTATGTGGCCATGTCCAAAGTGTTCGTGTACGGTCAACGGTCACTATTGCATTCACAGAGGCCAAGCTCAACTTCAACCATTTGTCCATGAACATGAATGTGGGTCTCGCGCGTATGTAACAGGAAAGCAGGCACCAACACCAAACTCCAAATGACAATTTTGATAATTCCCAGTCTTGTGTTCTTCAATCCAGAAAAAGCATGTAAATCGCACAAAAGAGTAGTGGGGCTGGTTGCAGCAGACGACGTTTAACATCGGGTCCTACAGTAACCACCGGAACAGCGACATGGTATTGAGGTCAACCTGCTAACACCAACTGATATCCAGTTCTGAATTATTGCTGCTGCTGGTGTCGAGACTGTGTAAACACCAGTATTAGTACCGATTTTGAAATTACCCAATCAGATAGATCAATTATTTGAGAATAAAAAACGAGTAAAGAGCAATACTGTCTTCATTTACTATGTTCATATTAAGTGGTCACACTTGATCATTCATGAATAAAATTACCGGTTATCTTGATTAAGTGTTTATGTTTGTAATGTTTATTATTTACGCACATGACCAGCGATGGAGATGAAGTGCACGCTACGAAGACGATGTGCTGGAGTATTGGGAACGGACACGATGGAGAAGCGGTACGGAGAGGAAAGCGACATATTCCCACCTACTCTGGAGGTGACGGCTGTCGGACGGATGAGGGCGCTCCAGGATTTGTGGCTATCCCAAGTGATGATCAACCTCTTACAGCTGGCAATCACTTTTACCGTTATGAGACAGAATCTGTCAGGTAAATATCAAGTGTTTGATAGAATTATACTCAAATATTAATGTCATAATATATATGTTACCCTGCATCACAAAACCAACAAAAAGTCGGCAGACCTGAATTTTTAGTCTAGAGCAGTTTCTGAAAGAGCAGACTTCTAGCTTTAAAGGGGATGGCTAGTAACTGATCAGTGGGAATCAGTGAGAATGCTGGGGGATGATTGTTCCAATCCTTGTAGGATTCATTTAAGAGTACATTATATATCTATTGTTGTGTGAAAATTGTTTGCTTTAGAATGGTCTCATATTCAAGTAATGTGCAGCTTAATGTTTCCAGGTCAGCATGCCTGTACAGTGACGGGGCATTAAACTGCACATTACTTGAATATGAGACCGTTCTGAAGCAAAAAATTTTCACACAGCAATAGATATATAATGTACTTTTAAATGAATCCCACAAGAATCGGAACAATCACCCCCCAGCATTCCCACTGATTCCCACTGATCAGTTACTAGCCATTCCCTTTAAGATGACTTATAACTCAATTCAAATGGACTCTCCTTACCTATATCCTAATATTGGATAGAAAGCACACACTCAGGAAAATGTGAACTGAGAAAAGCGGCTCTGAAGTACAGGGTCTATTCAAGTGCTTAATCTTTACCAAGCTGTGCTAGCTGTGCGATGAATGGAACAAAAAAAAAACAACAATCAGAATGTTAATCACTGGAGCAACAACAATGCAGAGATTATCAGATTACGCTGAAATTAAACACGTTTTCTTAACACATTCCAAAGATAATTAAAGGTCCTGTTTACCTTTGCGAGCACTGATTTAAAATATTTTCAAGATATCACATTTAATGCATATGTGTAGGTCTGTTGTATCACAGAACATCCTACCATATGAAATTTTTGCAATAAAGTCTAAAATATAAGGAGATTTCACTATTTTTCTCAATAAACCATAACTGTACACGGTTTAGTTTGGAAACATTTTCATTATAACTATTATTCACATTTTGTGTATCTAACAATACTTAACATCGATTATACGGATTCTAATTTTTACAGTGGTTGTTTCTATCCCTAACTCACATTTTAGAACTATTTTGAAGCACTAAGGCTGGATTTTTCTTTCATCTGCAAATGGTAAATTAAGCCTTTAATGCCAACTTTCAATGCATTAGCCTAATTCTTTTTAAAGTTATTGGAGTTGAAAGTGAAGAGTTTGGACAGGATTTTTAAGAAATGAAAAGAGGACGCTGTGAGAAACACCGAATCACACTATTTCACCAAAAGTGCTGAAAACAAGTTCCTGTTCGTTTTGTGATCCCAAATTTTAGTATACTATCTCACCAATGCAGCTTGGGGTAGGAATAATGAGACTTCTTTGGCAGCTTCCAATCGAGGTGATATCGCATATTTCCTTTGGAAATTGTACATTTTCATTCAGAACTTTACCACTACGGCGCACACGGTATTCTTTCTGAAGCTTGCGGCAAGTCGGTCATACAAAAATTTCACCATCAAGGGGAAATCAGTCTAAAGAAGTCTAGACAAAACAATGTAATCGATGTTAGAAAATCCTTGACCCCAAGTGAATGTAGAGGTCAGTATATTGGAGAAAAAACATCGTGAAAGATACATTTCTCTGGATTTTAATGAGATTCCTCAACTACAGATGACATTAACGTTCAAACATGTTTAGGAGCTCTGTAAATTTTACGAAAACAACATGAAGTTTCTCACATTCAATTTCAGAACTCGATGTCAGCACACCGGGCCCTTTCAAACACTCAGTTCCTCATCGCTAATACATATTCTTGAAAAAGAGCCATCCATGGCTTTGGTGGATCTATGTAAACACAGAGAGGAATTCGGGAGGAGTATCAACGAACCTAGCATTGACGACGAAAGACAGAGGCTGCTTTGGAGGAGTTTGGCATCAGTCTGTGACGTTGTAAGTGCTGATCACTCAGTCACCACCCTGCTCACCATGGTGTGTGACTCTAAACTGCTAACATCCCATCTCGGCCCCTATCTCATCAAACTGAGAAATTTCACAAACGAAGGTGGCAGTGAAGTAGAAACCTTTTTAATGGACGTACTCATCGTGTTGAAAGCAGTGCTACAGTGCTTGCCGAGTCGAGCGACGGATGTTCAAGTTTCCTTCACCCTTCTCATGGATGTCGTAGAAGGGTTCAAAAAGGTGTCACCGACTGTTAACAAATACAAAAATCTCGAGCCAATCATAAGGTCCGTATCTCAACAAATTGATGCACAAGAAAGGGAGAGGGACCGCATACGTCAGGTGGAGCTAGTTCGCAGATACCCTCCCCCGGATGATTTTCGTCAGCAAACCATTTTCCCTACATCAAGAGAACTTCGGGCAGGGTATCGACCATTCCTTCGGCCACATATCACGAGAGGTGTTTATGCAGATGGTGAACACTATTTGGACGTGCAATTTCGTCTTCTCAAAGAAGATTTTGTACAACCTTTGCGTAGTGGAATATCAGAATATGTAGCCTTCAAACGAGCTCATCCCAGAAAAAGGTCCCGTCTCCAAGATGTCCGAATCTATGAGGGAGTGCGTTACATTTGGTCGAGTCATGACTCCACCGGAGTTTCTCATTGTCTGTCTTTCAATAAACCTCGAGTTACATGGAAATCCTCCAAGCGTCTCATGTATGGCTCTTTAGTCATTCTTTCCAACGACAACTTTGTGACTTTTCTATTTGCAACTGTGGCTAACACAGATATAGAAGGACTTGAGGCTGGACGTGTGGCTGTTCACTTGGTTGATCAAGAGGACATCTCCTGCTTACAGGGCAAGACATTCGTCATGGCAGAGTCTACCGTCTTCTTCGAAGCTTATCGTCCAGTACTCCTGGGACTACAGAGAATGGAAGCCTCCTCCTTGCCGTTATCAAGATACATCATTCACCTCAAGAATGAGGTACGAGCCCCAATGTACCTTCAGGAAAGAAGCAGGGAAGATTCCAAGAAAATGTCTAAGAATGTTAAAATGGACATAACACCACTATTTCATGGCATGGATCGTAAAAGATCAGGTGTGTCATGGCGTAGTATTGCAGTAATGACAGATGATGCCTGGCCTCGTGTAACTGACGTCAACCTAGACCCGTCACAGCTGGAAGCAGTGAAGAAAGCTCTCACTACAGAACTGTCTGTTATTCAGGGTCCACCTGGAACGGGTAAGACTTACGTTGGTCTCAAAATCTTGCATGTCCTGCTGGAAAATAGACGTATGTGGTCCCTAAAAGGCAACAGCGGACCCATTCTTTTGGTATGTTGCACAAATCATGCCCTCGATCAATTTCTTGAAGGCATTGTAAAGTTCCATTCTACGGGTCTCGTAAGAGTTGGCAGTCAAAGCAAGAGTGAAAAACTTCAGCAATACAACCTCAAAAGACTACTGCCTGCAAGGAATGCCCGCGATCGGAAAACGATAGCGCTTGAAAGACGGGTTCAAAACGCTAAAAACAATCTGAACAACATTATGTCGAAACTTTCAGGGGCTAGAAAGGAAATTGTCACTGAGTCTGAGCTACGTCCCGTCATGAGCTGCGAACATTACAACAGTCTTCTACGACTACAGCATCTAAAACAAAATGTCAGCTCCTGGATGGCAGAATGGCTCCTCACCGACCGCCGCAAAGATAGTGATTGGAACGATGAAAGAGACAATGAAATGTATGGACGGAGGAGAAAGAAGAGAAGAGTAGATGGTAGGGAAACCTCTGCAGTGGAAAACGGCAGTAGCTGCAGTGTCTCCAAAGATATCGAATATGAAATGGACCAGATCGAGGCACGTCGATTGATTGATGTCGAGATGAAAGAGACTAGATCGGTAAAAGACAACCATGCAAAATTGAAGCGTTTCGTTGAGAGAAAGATGCTGGGAAAAGACGAGATTGATTTCGAATACACTGTCTCAACACATGATGTTTGGCGAATGTCCCCAAATGATCGATGGGGTCTTTATCACATGTGGGTGAACATGTACATTGCAGATCTTCAAATGAACCTCGCAAGGTGTGAGAGCCAATACAAGCGGCTATGTTTCAAACTTCAGGAAGCCAAGGACACAGAGAAGGTTCAAGTGCTCCGAAGAGCTACCATCATTGGCATGACCACAACTGCGGCTGCCAGCAATCAGCAAGTGCTTCAAAGAGTGAGACCAAAGATTGTAGTTGTTGAGGAAGCTGCTGAAGTGTTTGAGGCTCACATTATAACAGCCCTTCACTCTTCTTGCCAACAGCTCATTCTAATTGGTGACCATCAACAACTCAGACCCAAGCCAAGCGTCTACATGCTGGCAAAGAAATATCATTTGGATGTTTCTCTGTTTGAACGTCTTGTCAACAACGGGTTTCCCTACACTCAGCTCCAAATTCAACATCGAATGCGCCCTCAGATTGCGGACATCATGAGGAAACACTTCTACGATGTTCTTGATGACCATGACTCTGTGAAGGAATTTGGGAACATCCAAGGTGTAACCAAAAATATGTTCTTCATTGATCACGCACAGCCAGAGGAATGTATTGAGGACATTCAAAGTCATTTCAATTTGCATGAAGCGAAGTTCCTGGTTGCTCTTTGCTACTATCTCATTCAGCAGGGATATGAGACACATCAGATCACCATTCTGACAGCATACACAGGTCAGCTTCTCCAGTTCAAGCAACTGATGGGGCGCGATAAGTTTCTCGGGGTGAAGGTGACTTCTATTGACAATTACCAAGGAGAAGAGAATGAAATCATACTTCTTTCATTTGTTAGGAGTAACGATGTTGGTAGGATTGGCTTTCTGGGAATCTCAAATCGGCTGTGTGTCTCCTTGTCAAGGGCGAAGAAAGGCATGTTCTGCATTGGTAACTTCACCATGCTTGCTAAACACAGTGACTTGTGGAAAAATATCTTTCAGGATCTGCAATCAACAGACAGTATCGGAAATTCACTAAAGTTGCAGTGTAAGAATCATCCTGACATCCAGACAGACGTCAAGTCATCCGAGGACTTCGACAGTGTTCCAGGGGGAGGGTGCCTGCAGCCATGTGACACTCGACTGGATTGTGGTCATGTTTGTAGACAGAGATGTCACCCAACTGACAATCGACATAAGTCATACGTTTGCAGAGAGCCCTGCTCGAAGATCATCTGCTCCAATAACCACACTTGCCCTAAAATTTGCTCCAAGAACTGTCCTTCTAAGTGCCCTGTCATTGTGTCAAAAACATTGCCATGTTCACACATCGGCAAAGTACCTTGCGGCGACAGCTCTGACATCGTGTGTAAGGAGGATGTTGAGAAAACTCTTCAATGTTCTCATAAACGAATACTCCCTTGTCATCAAAATCCAGACAATTTACATTTGGAATGTAAGGTTATCGTTACGAGGCAACTTGAATGTGGTCATAGCAGAAGAGAGAAATGCTGTGAGCGCGGAAGATGCACAAAACTTGTCCAGAAGACTTTGAAGTGTGGGCACATATGTAAAGAGATGTGCTACAAAGATCCAGTAAATATCGTGTGCAACAAAAAATTGAAGAGAACTTTCCCTTGCGGACATACATGCAATCTGGAATGCCATGTTGACATACAGGATGTGAAGTGCTACTTCGTCACAAGGAAGCTTCTCTCATGTGGGCACGAGTTAGAAGAGGAATGTTACGCAGATGGTAAATGTCAGGAAGCAGTGCTGAAGAAGCTTCCGTGTGGTCACATCAAGAAGGTTAAATGTTGGAGGAATCCAGAGGACATAGCGTGTACCTCAGAATGCCTAAAAGTACTTCCATGTGGTCACAAATGCCGGCAAAAATGCTGGATGCCTTGCACTGAGAAGTGTGAAGAGAGGATTACCCGTGAAGACTGGCCATGTAAGCACAAAGTGACAGTCAAATGCTGTGACAAGTCCAGCGCATGTTACATAAAGTGTGACGCAACACTATTATGTGGGCACTCTTGCAAGGGTACATGCGGGGAATGCAAACGAGGACGTTTCCACTTACCATGCACAGAAACGTGTGAGAGGATGCTAATTTGTGGGCACAAATGTTCACAAAAATGTGGGAGACCTTGCTTTCAGTGTCAACAGAGATGTCAGCAGAAATGTAGTCATGACAAATGCCGTCATCCTTGTAGTACAATGTGTGATCCATGCATAAAACTTTGTGATTGGAAATGTCCACACTACCGTTGCTCTAAACTGTGCTGTGAACCCTGTGACAGACCCCCGTGCAAGGAGCCATGTCCCAAGAAGAACAAGAAATGTGGACATCCATGTATTGGTCTGTGTGGAGAGGTTTGCCCAAAGATGTGTCGAGTCTGCGACAAGGCTGACCTGAAGCAAATCTCATTGCGACACGAACGCTCTGATACTTTACGGTAAGTTTGAGGGAAGGTGATGTCGAAACATCGAACACATTGTACGACAATTACATTATAATTCTGTAAATTCGATAGCGTCAACATTAACAGGATTATATGTAATCGTCGTTTCACATTTTCTTTACGAGGTATCGAAGTGTAAGGAGAAAGTTTTAACTCAACATAATCTAATATGTTTTACGAATGTACCATATCGAATAATCATAACTGCACTCTAATCTGCACACTGGAACCCATCAAAGTATCAGTATGTAGTACATAGCAACATAATTGGGGTCAACGAAATCGTGGTCGCAAGTCGATTGTAACTCGAAGCGAAATTGGATTCTTTTTTGATTGGAGTATTATATAAAAAGGATGATTTTCTAGTTTCTTAGAGATCATTAGTGCTTTGAGACAAATGTACACACCTTATGTTTTTGCGCATTTGTTTTACGCTCTTCCTTCTGTAGGTACATACAACTTGAAGACTGTGGACACGTGTTCGAGGTGACAGAGCTAGACAATCACCTTGGCTATCGGAGGAAGGAGCTATTTCCCCCACAAAGAGGACTTACCATGATTGTGGTAAGATTATTTTAATTCCTACAAGCGGACATTCTATCAAATTCCCCACCATTAGCTTGGGACATATGACATCACATTCCTAACTGATTATACTATTCAAGAGGAATCAGGTAGAGGCATTGAGCCTACTATATGTTTGTCATCGTAACATTCATGTAAACATGATCTTTTTTTCATTTTGAATTTACTGATTATGTGTATTACCTACGTATACATGCGTACCTGCGTATTAAACATGAGAGCACAAGTCGGCCAGGATGGGAGAGAGATTTTTTAATATTTTGCTGCTCATGTAGGTCCCTACTTTAGGAATTTCTGAAATTTTGCTTGTTTGCATCATGTCATGATTATTGGATGGTACTTTCCATTGTACCAGCTTTCAAATTTCAAAGAGGTAAGTTTCTTCTTCTTTGGTTTGGTTTGATTTTTGCAATCTGTTGAAATCTGTTGACGTTCATGACGTGTCAATACGAAGACAAGTGTATTAGTTTCATCTGTATTTCTGATACAAGTATATTACTTTGTTTCTTTCATCAAATCATTGTTAAGAATATAACTCTTTGGATTTTTCAGCAACTAGTTTTGGGACACAGGTGTCCGTCTTCGAATTATGTAATCGCTTGATAGGTTTGATCTTCAAAGAGGCAACGCTGTTAACAGTGACTTTTTTGTGAGGCCGAGGGGATGGGGCACTACTTGAAATATCCCATATATCCGTCATTTTCAGCAATTTGACATTCCTCGAGATATTATTTTGTTACAATAAAAGACATATATTGTTTGATCACATCTTAATCTTAGTTTTTAAAGTTGATTCCTGATTCTGAATTATGGTAGTGCAACTTTTCCATCCCTGAGAGAGTTGAGATTTCTAAAATAGCCGCCAAAAAAGAAAGCATTTTCCCTGTGCAAGTAGTATTATGATTCGAATAAAACAGTAGTTTTTATCTTATTTCGAGGGTGTTAGATCCTAACCTAGTTAACGCAAATCTTGCATCCTTGATGATTTTAAGATGTTCAGGATTGCTACCAATTATTGAAATCTTGATTGAAGTACGTGTATTTCCTTGCAAATGTTAGATAAATTTATATTACATTGTTGGTTTTGACCTATTTCGATGGTGCTGAATCAAAATTGGCATGATACCATTGGCTGATGCAATAGTTGCATTCTTTATAGGATTCTGAGAGAGTCAAGATTTTTGGTGGTCATTTGTCGGTCATCTTGAATATCTCAAAATCCTTAAGGATGCAAGAGTTGCATCAATCATTAAATTCGCATTCAGCACCTCCAAGACAGGGTAACAAATCAATTTATTTTCAACTTATTCACCATGTACGTAAGGGCCATATCAAAATTTTAATTGTGTGGGTGGCCTTTTTTGGATGTCTCAAAATCCTCAGGGAATCAAGAGTTGTCTCACCAAGAATTGGATTCAGCACTCTCGAAAAAGATGAAACTCATCAACTATTTCAATTTTTAACAATTTCTAAGACATATATATTATATGGGAATTTCAATTCTTGTCGGCCATCTTGAACAGCTCAAAAACCTCAAGGAAGCTAAAGTTGCATCAGTCAGATTGGGATTCAGCCCCCTCGAAATAAGGTCTAACCTTAAATTCAGGTAGGCCAGTGTTTCCAATTTTTTTACCATTTTTAAGGAGAAAGGTATAACAAAAGCCGATTATGGTGGCCGGTTTTGATATCTCGAAACCGTCAAGCAAGAGTTGCATCATCCAGATTCGGAAAAATCGGGCCGACTGTAAAACAAGGGTATTCGCAGCCTCTGGGACCCAGACTAATATGGTTGAGGTAGGCAATCGCTCCCTCTGTCCCCTGCCGCTGTCCTGGACAGATTTCGGTGTAATAATGTCAGAGGTAAAAATGTCAGAGGTAAAAATGTCAGAGGTAAAAATGTCAGAAGTAAAAATGTCAAAGGTAAAAATGTCAGAGGTACAAATGTCAGAGGTGAATATGTCAGAGATAAAAATGTCAGAAGTAAAAATGTCAGAGGTAAAAATGTCAGAAGTAAAAATATCAAAAGTAAAAATGTAAGAGATAAAAATGTCGTCTACAGTAACATGTACCTGCTTTTTCTCCAGCTTGAGAACTGCTGATCCGCTTTGTTTTTCACCTCCCTGACAATGAGTTTGGTTTCCAGTTCCCAGCTTGATGACAGGAATAGCTACACACTGGGCAATTTGTTACCGATTGCCGATATTACCGGTAACATCACTCCAAAATTTGACTAAGACCAAATATTACCAATATAATGTAAAAATGTCAGAGGTAAAATTGTCAGAAGTAAAAATATCAGAGGTAAAAATGTCTGTGGTATACTGTCATGAATCCATAAATCAAAAAAAAATCTAGCATGTGTCACAAAAAATTATGTAAGTAACTTGAATCTTATCTGTCTAATTGTTGGACAAGTGCCAGATCAGGACAATGATTTTTGTTTTTTCTGGAACCGCTTTAGTGAAAAGTAAGGGGTTTGCAGAAAGTGATCGGTCTTCTGATACATTATTTGTTGTATTTTGAAATGCTAGGCAAGATAGAAATAGGTCGATAGTTGCTAATTTCATGAGGATCACCTTTTTGAGAACAAGGGTGACTTCTGCAACTTTGCCATCCTTTACGTGACACGTGCAATAAAACCTTTCCGCGTATTTTCTTGCACATGTACTTTTATTTCGTTTTAATGCCAATAATAACCTACATCATTTATGTCACGTAATGCACTCTTATCTCATAATATGATGCGTTGATTGCGATGGAGCCGCACAATCGGAAACAAAACCTACTCTTCTACAAAATAGCCCCCACTGCCGGAGATAACACCCCGCAGAAGGCTGCAGCTGAAGTTCGAGACGCCATAACGAAGCTGGGCATTTCTCCGCAGAAGGCCGAGGCAATTCCTATGGTCCACGCCCATCGAGTACCGCGTAAGCAGCAGTATCGCGAACCCAACGCGCCATCGACCCCGGACCCGATAATCGTGAGATTTGTGTCTATGTTCGACCGCGACGCCATTCTGAATGCATACGACGCTACACAGCGACAGCTTCCTGCTGGCACCACCCTCCCATTCACCATAAGAACGGATCTTCCACCCGGAATTAAGGCAAAGCGCTACCGTCTGGAAAAGATAGCTTATGAGCAGCGTAAACAACACGGAAAGTCAACTTGCATTCGCCTGATTGGCGTTGATCTCCGCCTTTCAATCCGAAACAAGGGTCAACAAGCAGCACCATGGGTCTTGTATAAAGATTGAACATCTGTGGTAAGCTTATCGGCTTCCTCTTCCTTATGGGACTTTTTGTGTCAACTGTTAAACATTTCCGACATTTCCTTAAGTATTTCAAACCAGTGAGCTATTACCTAGATCTAAATTTACTGCTGTAATTGTTTTTCTTCTCATGGAAATCTTAATGACTTCATAAGCAGAAATGAATCTTAATGATTTCATACATGTCATAAGCAGAAATGAAACTCTTTTATTTTCTTCGGTTGTCAAAAGAAAATAGACGCTGATTTATGCGGGTTGGTTTTGTCTACCAGAAAAGATAAATAGCTATAAGTCTATCAAGTTCATCTACTTACATATATATATTTGGACATATTGTGGATTCAATATCTGTAGTTGATTGTGAATATTGATTTTATGTCTATGTTGTTGATACTTTTCTGTTTCCATGGCTGTAAAAATACACGTGTACCTTCATTAGTATTCGCACACCTAGAAATTCAACCATATTTTCTGAAAGTATGTTTGGTGAGATAACATCTCAAGCTCCTCACGAAGCTTCTCTGTTTCATTTTAGTCAACTTGACGATGTAAGCTTTCTCAATGAATTTCAAAGTCACACAGCAGATTTAGATCGACTGTCAAATTTACAGCTCAATCCTTTTTCTGTATCCGATCGGTTGTTTGGGACCGATGACTGAGATCCGGATAGGAATTTTGTTCTTGGTAATTTTGATAATGTAAGTCGTTATTATGAAATTGAAAAATTCGCCAGTCGATTTAGCCCTTCAAAGAATGATACCTTTTCATGCATACATCTTAACTCTAGAAGTCTTCCAAAACATTTAGAATATATTACAGACATATTGTATTCACTTAAGTTCTCGTTTGATGTTATTGGGTTTTCTGAAACATGGCTGAAAGAAACAAGTCCACCTGTAAACATACCAGGTTATACCGTATTATGTAAAAATAGATGTAACAGAACAGGCGGAGGTGTCGCACTCTGTATGAATAATGCACTCTTATCATGAGAGATCCGACCTGTTGCTCCCAGGTAATTTGTGTTGCGATTCATTGTTCTTGAAATTAACTGTCCACAGGAAAAGAATATATTAGTTGGTACTATTTACAAACCTTCGAACGTAAATATCACTCGGTTTAATGAGGCTTTTGCTACATTGTTATGTGATCTTGTCAAAGAAAGTAAAAGGATTTATATCATGGGAGATTTGAACATCGATCTTCTGAAATTTAATACACATTCAAACATTAGAGATTTTATGTATTCCCTGTCAAGCAATTATTGTTTACCTTTGATATCTAGGCCAACGCGCATTACTGGGACTCGACAATATTTTCACCAATCAATTTGATTTACCTATTGAGAGTGGTATTTTATACTCTGATACAACTGATCATTTACCAGTTTTCAGATAACATCTCTCAAATGCAAATCTAATAAAAGCAGTAAAGGTTTGTACTCTAGATGTATTACAAAAGACAGAATAATTTCATTCAGAAATGCCCTACGTGATGCGTGTTGGGATGATATTAAAGAAACTGATGACACTAATATAGCTTATAATACGTTTGAATTAAGACTACGTGGTTTCTATGATACGAATTTCCCTTTCCAACGTATATCTTCTAAAAAGTCCAGTCAATTTAGCGCTTTTTAGGGGGTAACCCACCACTAATTGCAACAGTAAGAATTTCACTGTAGTGCAAGTCTTTGAGGCCTCCTGAACACCATACTAAAACTCCCCAAATATCCAGTGGGGCAAAATAGTAAAATTTGCATAATATGCAAATTATCACCTGTAATGAGAGAAAATTGACAGATCTTAGCTTCCCGTTATCCAATTTTAAAGATTTAAATGTATAAACTTATATTTTGTAGGTCAATGAACACGATGGATGCCTTTTCGAATCGGTCATACAAAAATAATTTACACAAAATGCAGATTAGCGGTACTCTTTTAAAAAAAATGGAGTGAAAATATTCACTCTTACAGGAGTGAATACAAAAAAGAGTAAATTTAGAGTGAAATTGGAGTGAATTTCGAGTGAAAATATCATTTTCACTCATTTTGGAGTGACCTCAGGGATCACTCGAAGATTTTGGAGTGATCCCTGACGTCACTCTAAAACGAGTGAAAATGAACATTTTCACTCAAAATTCACTCCAATTTCACTCTAAATTCACTCTTTTTTGTATTGACTCCTTCAAGAGTGAAAGTTTTCACTCGATTTTGTTTTTTTAGAGAGGTGTAGCTGTATAGAGTGCATTCATAACAACAGTACCCACGTTGGCATATAACACACGTGTTACATAATGGGGACGCGGGGTTGAGGGGGTAACTTTGGGCGCCTCCCAAGGGGCCGCTTTACATGGATTGTGCACCCCTTTTTACTATAAAAGTATTGTAAAGCAATGCATCCTGTATTGATTACATTGCATTTCTTGGAAACAAAAGTACCCTTGCTACAAGGCGCGATCGAATTTTGACAGCATATACGTTTAGAACATATATATTTGCGTTATATAATATAAGCACCCTCTTTATTGTGTAGATCTTGTAAAACAAATCTTCTTCTATCATTTTCGTGACTTTTCATTTATATAAGAGTGTATTTGCTGTATTGCCGGACCTACTTTTAAAGCCACTCACGCTGGAACAACTGTATTTGGGTTGCTAATATCTGTATTTTGTAATAAACGGCGTGTGCGTAGGTGTAAATTTAGATACCTCCCCAGAGATTACCTTTGAATGTTCACCTTTTTGACAATGTGGTTATTGTAGAGCAATGTTTCCTCTATTAATTAGTTGCATTTTTTGGAAACAAAAGTGCCTTTGCTAAGGCACGATGGAATTTCGAAAACATGTACGTTTGGAACATATATATATATTCGCGTCATGTGATATTATATGTTTTCTATATTGCTATGAGGGTGGATTATTTTTTGGCACATCCCACAGGGCTACCGTTTAATGCGCATCCTCTTCACTGTATAGATCTTGTAAAGCTAAGTCTCTTCTATCATTTCCATTACTTGTAATCAATGAAAATTGTATTTGCTGTATTGCCGGGACTACTTTTCCAACCATTCACACCAGAACAACAGTATTCGCGTTGCTAATATCTGTGTTTTGCAATAAGGGGGAATGAGCGTAGGTGTAAATTTGGACACTTCCCAATGGATTACTTTTGAATGTTCACCCTCTTGACAATAATATAGTTATTGTAGAGCAATGTGTTCTCTATTGATTAGATGTATTTCTTGGAAACAAAAGTGCCTTCGCTATACAGCACGATGGAATTTAAAAAACATGTAATATAAACAACATATATGCGCGTTATTATGATATAAGTCTTCTATATTGCTGTGAGGGTGGAATATTTTTTGGCACATCCACAGGGTTGCCATCTAATGTGCATCCTCTTCACTGTATAGATCTTGTAAAGTTAAGCCTCTTCTATCACTTCCATGACTTTTCATTGATAAAAAGTGTATTTGCTGCGTTGCCGGAATAACTTTTAAAACCATCCATGCTTTATAGAACAATGGTGTTTGCGTTGCTAATACATGTATCTCTGTTTTGTTTTAAGGGGGCGTGGGCGTAGGTGTAACTTTGGACCATTCCCAAGAGATTGTCTTTTAATGTTCACCCTTTTGACAATATGGATATTGTAGAGCGATGTCTCTTCTATTAACTACAATGTATTTTTGAAAACAAAAGTGCCCTTGATGTACGGCACGATCGAAGTTTGAAAACATGTACGTTTGGAACATATAGTATATTCGCGTTAATGATTATTCAATGTTTTCTATATCGCCATGAGGGTGGTGTACTTTTGGGCACATCCCACAGGATCGACATTTAATGTGCATCCTCTCACTGCATAGATATTGTGAAGCAATGCTTCTATCATTTCCACGACAGTCATTGATATAAAGGTATGTTGCTGTAACAGTATTGCCGGAACTACCTCTAAAACCATGCGCGAAAGACATGAAAGA